>NC_068279.1:13833779-14133779 GCF_025860055.1 Xyrauchen texanus
GGGTGAACTTAATCTATAATTAATTCCACAACCGAAAGTGTCCAATAAAATAGGCTTGACTGTGATAAAGTCAGTAATACTCTGCTAGTCATGTGCTCTAACATGCCAAATAAATACATATTTTTCATCCTTTCATCCTCAATCACCTTTTCGCCTATGTATTTTTAATTGCTTTCCACTCTTAATTAATCTACAAACAAATAGAGAAAAACAAATGTTATTTATCCAGTCAGAATGTATTCCTTGATGATCACAAGCGAAGCGTGACAGCTGTTTCACAAAGCGCATGCCCGAAGCAGCGCATAAGTCTGAGCTCACCCCGTCAGGCCTTCAGAATTTCTTCAGAATCCCACAACACTGCAAATGAATGAGCAACTAAAGTCAGTTTATCAGTGCCTGATCATAGCCATGGCAACAGCCACCTTCGGGTCTGCTCGCCCAGTCTGAGGCTGGCGCACAGATGTCCGCTATGCTTTACCGGGTTGCCGTGAGCACAAGGCTGAACTGGAAACCTCCGTCCCCCCCTCACGGCTACTCGATCGGTTCCTCGGGTCAGGGAGCCGCTCATAGCCATGCTAGAAGGCTGTCCCCCTCCACCTTTAAGGTGTATGTAGCTGCTATCGCAGCCCACCACGACGCAGTAGATGGCAAGTCCCTAGGTAAGTACGACTTGATTATCAGGTTCCTGAAAGGCCCCCGGAGACTGAACCCTCCCCGGCCTAGCCTGTTCCCCTCCTGGGTTCTCTCTGTGGTCCTCTTGGGCCTTCAGAGACCCCACTTCAAGCCGCTTGATTCAGTTGAGCTCAAGGCCCACTCCCTGAAGATGGCCCTCCTGATCGCGTTAGCCTCCATCAAGAGGGTTGGGGACCTGCATGTGTTCTCTGTCAGCAACACCTGCCTGGAGTTCGGTCCAGCACATTCTCACGTTATCCTGAGGCCGCAACCAGGCTACGTGCCCAAAGTTCCTACGACCCCATTCAGGGACCAGGTCATGAGCCTGCAAGCAAGCTGCCCTGGGAGGAGGTAGACCCAGCCTTCTTGTTGCTGTGTCTGGTACGTGCTTTGCGTATCTATTTGGACCGCACGCAGAGCTCTAGATGTTCTGAACAGCTCTTTGTCTGCTTCGGCGGATGGCGGAAAGGAAACGGCGTCTCCAAACAGAGGTTAGCTCACTGGGTCGTTGATGCTATTTCACACCCGGGCCGTGCCCGCCCCCTTGCGGGTTCGAGCACACTCTACGAGAAGTGTGGCATCCTCGTGGGCACTGGCCCATGGCACCTCCTTAACAGGTTAGCCACTAAGGGTCGCTCCCTGGATGTTCTCCTCCCTAGCATTCTGGACGGCGAGTCACAGGTGCTCTGTACTGGGGTCGGGCTCCACGGGCCTAGTTCCCTTTTCAGGCAAAATCCCTGTGATGTATTTCCCACGGTATGGTCCCCCTGTCAGCGGACCCGCGTGTCCCTTGGGCAGCCCCGCTGCCCCGGTCGCCGTGCTTGTAGAGTACCCCCTCATTAGGCTGGACCTACCATCGTGCCATTTCCCACGTACGTTTTCACAACTCTCTTGGTGTATTTGCCACATGTTACCTCCCCCTAGATTGGGCAGGATGTGGCCTCCGCAGGGTCTTTTCCCCCTGAAAGAATAGGCTCGTGCAGAAATTCTCAATTCTCAAATTCTCAATTTTGCCGAGATGCAGGGGCATGATGTCCCACAAACATGTCCACACTCAGGGAGATATACAAAGTAAGTGATAAACATTCACTAATTAATTTATATGTTTACATTTTTCCATCTGAAAGGACTAAATATTAAATGAAACAAATGACAATAAAATGCAAAGGAATCTCTTCAGTAATCAAAATACTTTTTGAATGTAACTGTATTCTAATTACCAATGATTTAAATTGTAACTGGTGTAGTGTAGTGGAATACAGTTACTTATATTTTGTATTTTAAATATGTAATCCCATTAAATGTTTTCCTTTACTCCCCAACCCTGATGATAGGCACAGCGTCTTATTCATTGTGAAACTGTTTTCTTAATGGCATGAATCACACTGAAGGCCTAGACTTAATATGCATGGTCCGCGGCTGATGTACAACAAAGTATATTATTTGTTGGAAGAATTGTTTATTCCTATTATTAATAATTATCAATTTAATTGTTTAGTGAACATTGGTATCTTTAGTGCTGTGGCTGACGTTTTATAAAAGCAATAAGCCACTCGAGTCTACTGTTTGTGTTACAGTGATTTTATACAGGTAAGGTAAAATTCACTTCACGTCAGCCAAAGAGCACATCTTAACTGTTGTAAAATGTATTTAATGCACAGCCTCTTGTGGCTTATTGCTTTAAAGGTGCACTCAGAATTTTTTCCTAATTAAAAAGGTTTTACAAATAAAGAAATGAAGTGTAATTTTGAAACATCTATATAAAATCTTGAGCGCTCTCATGTGATGAACACTCCAGTACAGTAATATCAGCTGCCTAGTAAAAGCTGTTTTATTTTACAGTACATTGAGAGGGTTCCCTCATGGGGGCTACGATGTTGGGATCACATAACAAGCCAAACACTACTCACTTAATCTCACTAACCGTTCTGTTATTGGACACTTTCACTTATGGATAAAATGCACCTTTATAAAAGGTAGTTGTTACAGCCTCATATGACAATGCAGATAATATACAGTATAATTCATATTAAAAAGTGTATTAGATTTTATTCTCATGGTGCAATGTGAAAATACTTTAGGAAAGCGGCACACCATCTATGCACCTTATTATGCAAAACAGCTTTCATCTCAGATAATCAGCAAAATATCATTAATAGAAAATGGCATCACCTTGTGTCAGTGGTGTACTGTGGTTACTGTATATTTGTGTATTAACATGTACGTGTGTGTGTGTGTGTGTGTGTGTGTGTGTGTGTGTGTGTGTGTGTGTGTGTGTGTGTGTGTGTGTGTATGCATGTTTGTTTGTTTGTTCAGGATCCTGGTACTACTCCCTGGATGAGGTGTTCCAAGCTAGATTACCTGTCACTTGACTTCAACTCCGCCTCCCCCCCACCTGTCCAAAAGGTTAGTGGTAAACACTGAAAAATAGAGGTCAAACAGTTTTCACTCATATTATATTGACAAACTTATTTATAAAAAATTCAGCTCCACTGTATGCTATGGTATTATGATTACCCTATTCAAATACCATGGTATTAAGATGATATGATGAAGGTACTTCAAAGAATAGCATTGTCTTACAAAAAGTATGATACTATCATGGAACCATGTCCAAAATACATGTCATTGTACTTATTGCAGTGATCCAAATTAGCAATCATGATTCCATTACACACTCTTTTCATACTGTATTGCTCTTTTGTTTAGTATGTATAGGGCTTTGAGTGTGCTTGTTTCTGTTGTGATCTTCAGGGGTTCTGTGGCTCTTTTAAAACAAGTCTTTCGGGCAGCGAAAACAATGACTCAGCATTTCCTTCCCCTGTCACTTTTGCTTCACCGCTCAGCTCTAAACATGACATGGCATAAATCTGCCTTCACGCTTCCTGCAGGACCCTTATTTTCTCTGATACTGCTCTGTCATGTTAATTTGTGTTGTGATGGTTTGTTGGTATGGTTTCATTTGTTTTCAGAAGCTGTTGCTGGCAGATGGGTACAGGGTGGATTATGTACAAGTAGACGAGAAGAAGACACAGGCTTTGCAGAGCACCAAGATGGAGTGGAAGGATGTTCGTCAGTCGAAAGCCTAAAGCCTGGGGGGTCATTTTAAATTATTACATGGTTCAAAACTTGACTTGTACTCATCACCTAAAATTTCAGGTACACTTTGGTCATTACACAGCTGTGAAAACAATGTAATATTGGAGTTGAATTTGAAACCTTCAGAAATAAAATGGCAGATTAATCAGGATATTATTCAAGAATAAAAGACCCTCTGTCACAATCCTACCCCTCTTGGACCCCAATTGTTAGCCGTTTGTAATGCCTTATTAAAAAGATCACTATGAAGGTTTGCTGTGTAAAAACATTTTTTTTATAAATTGAATAAAAGACAAAGAAAGCCGCATACAGTATGAAAGGTTTGCAGGCTAATCAGTTAAAGGAATGCCAATCTATCAGGCTAATCTGTTAGCGTTATGATATGTTATCAGGCTAAATGGTGGTAGTATTTGGCATGATACCTGATTCTACAACTAACATTGGTTTTAGGGCTGCACAATTAATCGAAAAAGTAATTGCGATTACGATTACGGCTGCCACGATTATGTAATCGTGAAAATTGACGATTACAGCGTTCAATTTAAGTCTGCTCCTGTTGCGTCAATAGTTTCTATTTACAAAGTGTTGTTGCAGCGGTTGAGGATTCTAACCTATCACTAATATGTCTGTTGAGCAATGCAAAACTAAAATGATCCTGTTCTATTCAGCGCACAGACGCGGTGTAAATAATTGATTTATTATGCTGATTAGACAGCTTTGTTTTTAATGAGAGCATTTGTGAAAGTGCAGAACATTGTGCGGAGCGTCATGATCTTGCGTCGAAATGCAGGTCTCAAACAGTGTAAACCTGCTGTGAGTGACAGCAGTCATTGTAATGGGAGAGTTTGTCACGTTGCTCGATTTCTGTGTACAATTTATTCATGTAATAACAGTTTTGTTTGTCATGTTAATGAGTAGGCCAATGTGAATTTGATTTGTACAAAATAGCAATAAAATAATTCAGCTTAACTCTTCTACGAGTGATTTGGAAGTGTAGCCAACATAAAGAATATGGCATGAATAGCATATTTCAGGAATTACCGTCATTGTTATTGCGTCTGTTATTGCATTATTTGCCACGTAGCTGGTGTTGGTAGATTTTACATTTTCACGAATCGCATAAACTCCGATCGACAAACAGACAAATGACTGTTTTTAATTCTCAAAGTGCAACCACTGAGGCCAAAAATGATCTAACGATGATCTTACATGAACGAGATCACCATTGAAGGTCTAACGGGATGAATGGTCCCCCTGTCTCGCCACCTAAGGGCTTTCTGAACGCAGTAGCTTGGTTGATTTAAATTAGCTGTTAATAAGTTTGACTATTGAATATGCCATATTATTTACTGTATGTGGACAAATAATTTAACCAGTAATTTAGGAATTATTACATTTATTCTATACCATAGATATCAATTTACAATAATTTTAATTTACCTTACCTTAAAAACATTGTTACAATATAAAATAAAATACAATATAATGCTTAAATATGCTTAAAAGAAACTGGAGCATAACTCATATCCACCATTGAAATCTGCTACTCTGAAGAACCACACGGTTGCTTAATTTGTGATGTCACGGTAATTACAATTTTTAATCGACATTAATAATCGCGATTACAATATCAAGAGCAATAATTGACAATTATGATTTTTGCTATAATCGTGCAGCCCTATTTTGTAGTATGTAGTCTTTTTAAATCTAAATTGAGAATGAAAGCCAAACAGTGCTGAGAATATGAATCGTACATGAAAACATTTTCACCGACGCTTAAATTTGCTTACCAAAGCACAAATTTACACACACTCCATCTGAGACTATTTATTACACAAATAATTTATACATTGAGGGTTCATTATGGATTATTTGCTCAAATTAAAAAAATTAAAACAGTATAGAGCCATTTTTATGGTACTTTCAAGGACATCTATTTTGAAATAATTCCCTGACTGTAAAGGCACACTGTTTTGAATCACTGATATTTGTGACACAGATGTCACATAGGCTCTTCATAAATTCAGAAGAAATTTTTTTTTCAAAGGTGTTATGAAGTTATTATGAATGTTACATATTAATGACGTGCACAATCACTGAAAAGTATCACAGACAATGAATGTGTCTTTCACTGGTTTCAAACTCATTTGAGACCATGTTTAACATGTACTCGTACCATTACAATATGCTTCATGAGAGTCAGACCACTGTAGACCACTGGAACCACTCACTGTGATTGCACACTGGAACAAAGATTCAAGAATCAAGACATCAAAACTTTGAAGGAAGTAGCTGTTTTGTTGAAAGGAACTCTGATAGATCTGCCTTTTCCTTTTAAAGATTGAATGTTGAGTGAATATTGAATGTTTAATGTCAGACTACTGTCATATTATTGATCTAACAGGGTTATGTGTATTTCCTGTTGACTTAGGCTTGTTCACTTTTATGAGGCATGACGAATGTATTTGGGGTTGTAGAATTCTAGTGCCATGTCATGCTATGCTAATGACACTGTTATGTCATTTTTATAGTGGTCCAACATTACCTTTGTCATACTGACAAGAGCACAAAGATTTCATGGGAAACAATCACTGTGACATCATCCGTTTCCCACCAATTCTGATATTCTTCAGTGTACGCTTTATGTCTCATGAAGTAATGAAATGCATGAGTGAGAGTGAATGAGTGAGAGCAAAACAAGTGTGTGTGTGTGTGTGTGTGTGTGTGTGCGTGCGTGCGTGTCACAAATGTAGAGACCTTACTGACCTGTGTGAATAAATGGATGTCTATCCATTAGCAGGTAAATTATTGTGATGCATTTTGAACACAAATCACTTTAAACAATTCAGCTGAATAAACTCAATAATTGAAAAACTCAGTGAGACTCTTCTTTAAACTATTTTTTTTGCTCTGAAAGACGGGGGAAAATACAGAATCACATATCTTTTATATATACTGTATGTTAATGTATCCGAGTGCATTAAGGCTTGTATACCTCACTCCAGTGACAATTCATCTGGTGTCATTTAAATTTCTGCCTCACTAGTATATATATATGTTTACCGATATGTTTTGGGGTGGCCTTTAGGGATAGGAACCAATGACTCCCTAGTACTATGGTTAGGTAAGGGGCAGGGGCGAAAATTTCATCAAAATGTTGGGGGGGACAATAAACATAACAATTCTCAAGAGCAATTTTTGAAGGGGACACCAAAGGGTTTTTTGTTGTTGCCCCGTTTGCATTTGTATTATTTTATTTCTTAAATAATTATTTTAAGAATATATCATTATATTATTTACAATACACATATTTTAATTATATTTTAGGGGGGGACAACCCTCAGATAGGGGGGGTCCTGACCCCCCCCCGCGATTTCCGCCTATGGTAAGGGGTAGGTGTAGGCATAGGATTTGAGGATATGGACCAATCAGTTAGTGGGGAATAAGAATCCGGGGGGAGTCAGATTTCAGCACAACACCGGCATACCTCCTCTACTTTTATTTGACATTTTGTTATAATATATTTACTTTCATTCATTTATTACCATGTATTATCTTTAAGTATTTCCAGAGGGAACTTGAGTCAATGAGACCCTCCATTGCGGACAGAGGCCAAAACATTTAGCCATTTATCATGTGACCAATTTTTATAATCAAATAAACCTAAAGAACACATCTTTTAAATTGGGAATTCAACTGAATTACACCGAATGTAACATACGCTGTCTTTAAAGTGGATAGTCCAGCAACAAAGTAAATAACAAATTTATATTGTAATTAATTTTAAAATACCCTTTAAATGTAATTATTCCTTTTCAAAATGCAACCCGCATCACTGTTTTGTAATCAGAAGGCACCAAATAAGACCAGAGGAAGCATGTATTCAGTTCATCTCTGTTGTATCCATAATGAAGTTTATTATGAAATAATGATATAATGTTCTTATTTCAATCAAATCACCAAATCAAAAATATTCAACCGATATTTTTCTTTGTAACATAATAATATGTGGCACTTGGTACACATGTGTGACATATTTCTTCCATACTGTCCTCTCATGTTTATTTTTGATGCCCTAAAGAGTCTTTAACACTCCAACAGAAACTCTAAATTATAGAAAGAGGATCAAGATGGAAAAAACAAATCACACTATAATATAATAAATAATGTTTTATAGCAATACTTTAAATATTGTGATTGGACTAAATACTATCTTTTGAAAGTTATCAGACAAAACCTGAATATACCATAAATAAAATGTTCCACAAGTCCCTTCATGTGGGAATATATATATATATATATATATATATATATATATATATATATATATATATATATATATATATATATATACATACTGTAAATAGATCAACAAAAACAACAAAAAGAAAACAGAAACGCTATGTCATGCTAATCCTAGCAGCGATAACCAAATTTCACTGATTTAATTTTCGCCTGAGAAGTCACATGGTGGGGTACCAGCTCATGGGGTTGGCATTCGCACATATCAATGCACCTGTTAGAGGAAAATTTGGCAACCAGACTATTTTGGCATGTTCGAGATGAATTGGCACATCACTCAGAAGATGATCAGCATGATTAAGTTCATCCTGTTCCATGGATCATCCATTCTGTTCATAAAAACAGACATTTGGAGGATTCTTAAAATTAAGACAGGGCTTAGAGGTTTTCACATTATCAGTAAACAACTGATTAGGTTTCCTGGTTTGATGTCAGATTGCGCTGATGATGAGAGAGAGGAAACAGTGGTGAGGGTAAAGACCGATACCTCACGATTATCAAAGCTCTGACGTAAACAAGCTACAAGGTCTCCAGTCTGACAGGACTGTTGAGTGGAGAACAGGTCCTCTTATGGGTTTTTCTGGTCTTTAAAACTGAGATAAGAAAACTGTAGTTTTATCGGGGCTCTGAAAGCTCCAGCAAACCAAAATGACTTGAAGCTTGATTGATTCTGAAGACTCTTCACATACTGTTGTTTTGCCAATATTTTCTTGTCTAGGTTTCTCTGAATTTCAACGCTGCTTTGTTGAGATATCCATATTTCCTGTGTATGCAACTTGCGTGACATTTTGTACAGTGTGATACACTGTTCTTTGAGACTTCGACCCGTACAAATAAAATTACATAAATAAAAATACCTGCAATGAACTGTGGAATTTCATGCAAAACAAACTAAAGAGTGCAGCAGGATCCGTCCAAGAATAAATTGTCCAGGAAAAATAGAACTTCAGGCTTGAACTGTTTAAAAACACAAGATAATGTGGAGAATGAGAGAAAAAGAGAGATTGGGTGAGAGAATGCCCCAAATAGTCACAGTGCACGGAGGAACACCAGGGCAGCGCTAGAGAGCAGAGTCATTAGGGCGGTTTAGTGCTTTAAAAGGTGAAAATTCTTTCCCTCGATTTGTTTGGAGAGGAAAAAAAGAGGTTTTCCTTACATCATAATTTAAAACCTCTAAAAGAGGAGAGTGATAAAATGTGGTTTCCCTGTATGTTCATACGAGTGTGTGTGTGTATGTGTATATATGTGTGTGTTTTTAACTGTAATGAATTACAATATGTAATGTGCAGAATTCAGTGCAACCAGCCCGGCAAGGTGTCCCCTTAACCCCAGTAAAACGAATTTGCCTGGTAAACCCCTGGTAAAAGCGAGGTTCATCCTCTCTCCTGTAGTTTGTGTGTCATGTTGGTCCTCCTAAAGTCTGCAGGATATATCTTAAGTAGAATAGTGCTTTTCCAGATATACAGAGGCCAGTGTCTCCGACCCCTGGTGGATGTGTGTTCTATTTTTTAAAGGGAGCTAACCGACTGAAGTTCTGCCAGAAGGGGGATGTACTGCGTTTGGGCTCATATTCGTATCCGTCAGCCTGTCCATAACCATCAGGGAGGAGATACTGCCCGGGGTTCATGGGGTCCAAAGGAGGTGGATATGCTGGGGGGACTGACCGACCCACACCTGACACAAAAATGAAATACGCAAAGATTAATACAGATAACTGCTAATGCACAGTTTTTTCAGGTAATCTAAAAAAAGTGCTTTGTTTGGTAACATGCAAATAAAGTGACTTTATTCATTAGAAAAAATATAATTTAACATAACTAAATCAACCTGAATACATTACGTTACACCAACAAAAGCCATTTTTAGAAATGTATCTTTAAAGTGACAATTGCATGTTGCCAATTTTTAAAGTGACAGGACTCTTATTTTGAAGTGTGTTTGTGATTTAAACGAATAGTTCACCCATAAATGTAAGTGCAGCGTAGTTCTAGTGGGAAGACTAGCAGTGGTACATAATCGCACCATTAGCTGGTTAATTCCCGGCCAATCACATGTAAGCCATTACTTTATAAGTCTGCTCACAATCTATCACATTGCTGTTTCAGTGTGCTAACGCGGCAACCTCCACCACCCCACTATCACCAGTTGAGTCCGTCCTGCACGGGGGTAATGTGGGGGTCATCAGTCAAGTCAATATGAACACTTTGGTGACTTGAGTTATTTGTGAACTGGTGCAAATGTACCTACATCTAAGAACATGTCATGCAAATTTTTTCATTTACCTAGTCTTCAAAAGGAATCAAATCTATTTAAATACTCTTAAGTACCCATTCACTCTGTTATTTGATATGCTGTATCACTCATGTGCCCAAAATAAGATATGCCTCTTTTATCATCATTCTTTTGTCTGTATTCTGCCAGTTAACACTTTTATACACCTATCTATACAGTAGTATCAGTTTCATTAAAATGAAAATTACAGAGTGTAATCGGCACATGTTATGGCCGTGTAAAGCCTGATCGTTGTTCAGTTAACATTACAAATGACTACAGTGGCCCAGACAAAATCAGCAAAGCAAATAAAAGCAGAAAACTCAATGGAACTAAACCACAGCACAAAGTAAGCCAAAACACAACAAAATTAAACCACAACACAATGAAATTCAGCCACAACATAATTCAATTAAACAACAACACAACAAAATTAGGACACAACTCAACAAACTTGAACCACGACATCACAAAATGTTGTCACAACACAATGGAAAGCCACAGCACAACATAATGAAGCCACAACACAACGGAAATAAACCACAACACAACAAAATGCAATAGAAAAGCCACAACACAATAAAATTAAGAATTATTCTTATTCTGATAATTGTGTTTTTGCGGCTTAATTTAATTGTGTTGCGGCTTAATTTCATTTTGTTGTGGTTTAATTTCATTGTGTTGTGGCTTAATTTCATTTTGTTGTGGTTTAATTTCATTGTGTTGTGGCTTAATTTCATTGTGTTGTGACTTAATTTCATTTTGTTGTGGCTTAATTTCATTTTGTTGTGGTTTAATTTCATTGTGTTGTGGCTTAATTTCATTTTGTTGTGGTTTAATTTCATTGTGTTGTAGCTTAATTTCATTGTGTTGTGACTTAATTTCATTTTGTTGCGGCTTAATTTCATTTTGTTGTGGTTTAATTTCATTGTGTTGTGGCTTAATTTCATTTTGTTGTGGCTTAATGTCATTGTGTTGTGGCTTAATTTCATTGTTTTGTGGCTTAATTTCATTTTGTTGTGGCTTAATGTCATTGTGTTGTGGCTTAATTTCATTTTGTTGCGGCTTAATTTCATTTTGTTGTGGTTTAATTTCATTGTGTTGTGGCTTAATTTCATTTTGTTGTGGCTTAATGTCATTGTGTTGTGTCTTAATTTCATTGTGTTGTGGCTTAATTTCATTTTGTTGTGGCTTAATTTCATTGTGTTGTGGCTTAAAATCCTTGTGTTGTGGCTTATTTTATTTTTTATTTTCAGTTTTTATCTGCTTTGCTAATTTTGTTGTGTTGTGCACCCCTGGGCAACCATAAATTAAACATTATCTACTGGATATACAGTATAATACTTCAAATCATCATTGAGTAGTTAAACAGCTTCCTTGCTGATCTTGTGTAAATTCTACTCATAGAATGAGGCATTGATTACACATTTTGATGTCATATTAGTTGATGTTTTACATGTAGTCTTAAGCAACCTAATTTTTAAATGCTCCTCTAAACACCTCCCACAGCAGCATGACCATTGTCTCAATGTTTGCAAACAGTATTACGTTGCTCAGCTGTTTTGAAATGTTTTTTTATTCTGATGTGAAGAACAAAGAAGCATATCGCCAAGAGTGTGCCGGGGCCTTTATCCTATGCAAGTGATGCCTACATATCTTTATTTGTTTGATATCTCTGAATTTCAACTAAAATCAATATTTCAATTGCATGTATTTATTTATTTGGTAAGTAGGCATGTAATAAGCCAGATAATGCATAGTCAGCCAGTCATTATCTCAAAATAAAATCCTTTAGGGTTATACAAGTCTCAGGTTTATTTTGTGATAATGACCGTACATTATCATCTCTTACTTATATTGCACCTGTAATCAAAGCGATTTGTTATGTGGCAACAGGCTTCACAATACCATACCTTTCTGTTTGGTGACTCTCCTAACAGTCAGAGCTGCTTGCCTCTTCTGATACTGAGAGATTTCAAACCCTAAACAGACAAAAATATAACATTTGGGGAAAATGTAAGTTCTGAATTCGAGTTATAACAACTAATAATCATATTGACGCAACTCTTTTTTTCCATATAATGAAAGTGAATGATGACTGAGGTTGTCAGTCCCTAACATTCTTCTTAACATCTCCTTTTGTGTTCCAGAGAATAAAGAAAGTCATATGGGTTTAAAACAACATGAGTGTTCGATATTTTCATTTTGGGGGGAAGGATTCCTTTAAAAATGGAATTCTGCAGTGTCATTACACTGTTCGTTGGCCTGTGTAATAGAATCGTTTGTGATGTAAAAGTTCTCACCAATCTTCTCGTCTTCCTGGACCATCTTTCTTTCCTCTTGAAATGCTCGAAGCCAACGGATTTTCTCCTCTAGCTTTTTGGGCAGAAACAGATGGATCTCATCTGTGTCTCTGTTGGCCAGTTTGAAAGCATTCTTTACGCTGACATTAAAATCATCATCTCGGCCATCGATTGCGTCGATGACCTCATAACGATCCATTTCGATCCGGCCCTTGTAGTAGAGAATATCGCGCCGAATGAGATCCTGTAGAATGCGGAGAGTCTTTATTAGTTTGTTTATAGTCACTACATGAGCCTTGTACTGATGATCCAATCAAATTATTGATAGAATTTTAATTATTCTGTTCCTATTTACAATATTTGCTGCCTTGAACTACCTCTAAAACATAACTTTTTCCCCTCATCCCACCGCCCATCTTTCCTCTCATCTTACATATCAACACACTTAAAAGGATGTTACACCAGGAGGTTGTATTCCATGTGACAGCAAATCTGATTGGCCATGATAAAAAGACACACGTATATAAAGACACCCCACAAACTTTCACACCTGTACACACTCAGTGTGGGATAGGGTGAGGAGTCTGACTGTAATGCATCTTTAGAGACATCAATTTATTTTTTAACTGTTACCTTCCTTTTATTTCCACACCCAAGTTCAAACATGGTACCTTACAGTGTTATTCCCAACTTCTCTTCCTCACTTTTTCTCTCACCTTCTTGCACAGGACCATCTGATGATCAAATAGGAAGAAGATTCTGGTTTGGCTGCGGCCATATGGTTGATAAATCCAGGACATCTCCCCAGTGTACACAAGCTCTGAGCTCCTGTCCAGAATATCCTCACCCTGCGCGCACACACACACACACACACACACACAATAACAATTAATAATCATTACAGAAGTATGAGACCATCCAGACTATACAGTATAACCTATCGATTTATTACATATTTACCAATTTGTATTTTTTCCAGCTAGCTTTGGCCCTTTTCAAAAAGAATGCGTTTGATGTGGACTTGCGGTAATGTGTCTAATATGTAATTTTATTATAAAGGAGGGCACTCACAACTGCCCCATTTGCTGTCGCTATGCACCCTCAATGCACCATTCTGCCAAGCCCACACTAGTGCAAACTCCACAATGGACTAATGCCCAAAGGTCCATGTGGCAATGTGTATACTCGGAGAAGGACATTATGGATGTGAGGGTGGTATTTAGGAAGTGCCCTTTGTCTCAATATGCCAACTACACACCTCCCAGTCAAGTACGGAGGCCTGCCATTGGGCGATTTTGTCAATGTTCTCAAGCCTTCGTTTACGTTCGTTGATTTGCTGAGTGACATTTCTCATTACCGCTAGTGCAGCAGCCACATACCGATAATCACTGAGAGAACAAAGAAATAGAGAGAAACAAAGAGAGCAAGAGAACAGAGAAAACTGTTATAGGTGGAAAGCAGATATTTCATACTTTGGCATTTCAGAATTTGTCATTTACACCATCATACTGTATATTTTGTGTTGTCCCCCCACACACTGCAATTTTAAGTATGACGCACCAGGAATGTGCTTATCCATGTTTGTATAACTCTGGCAACTAAAGTGTGTGTGTTTCTGGAGCTGCATCCTTATTTACAGGGTCCCTATGTTGTGTTCACTGCTTCCTACACACTGAACAGAGTTGTGTTTTGGGTATGATTACATCATGTACTGTTTCTGTATAAATCATATCCTGTAAATTATCATACATTTATACATATAAATGTCTATAATGCTTCTAAGTGTATTAATAAAATACATGCAGTAATTTAGTCTAATTAGGTTTGACTTTTCAAAGCTGTAACTAAAAATATACTAAAAATGTCTATTAAAGACAACTTGAACCCTTATTTTAACGTGAACGTTATTGTTTTTTTTTACATGTTATAATTACAATAAAACTCTATGAACATTTTTACGTTTGCTGCAAATCCTGTAAACAAATGTCAATCAAATTAAGAACTTGTGTACGTGAATGATTCACTTTGGAACAAGGAGTCTAATTGTATTTGTTTTAAGATTTTAGCAATTCATTTGTAGCAATTTAGTAAAAACTATACTAGAACAACTAGTCATAGTTTCGTTCTTAAAAATTTTAAATAAACTTGAATACCTCCTTACAAATGCAAAATGCTTTCCACTCCTAATTCATCTACAAACAAATAACAAAAAACAAAAAGTTTATCCAATCAGAATTTATTCCTCAATGTTTACAAGCAAAGTGTGACAACTGTTTCACAAATCGCATGAGTCTGAGCTCCACCCTGTCAGGCCTTCAGAATGTCTACAGAATCCCTCAACACTGCAGTGAATAGGCATCAAAAGTCAGATTGTCAGATTCATCAGCCAATCAGATTGATTTATTTGTCCTTGGTGGGTGTGGTCTTTAGGATATTTCCCAGCCCAGGCCTTCTAGCTGGCCTTGATTGACGCAATCACACTTTAAATGATGTACATCATTTGAAAGCAAAGAGCGCAAAGTCATGCTGACGAGTCGGCTGTCATCACTGCTGGTATTGCCGTTGAGAAAAAGATCCTTATGGATTTAAAAACCTGAGATGTTCTGCATGATCATGCGATTGATTAATTAAACAGGAAAGGAGGGCTGATTTTTTACTTCAAGTAAATTGGTATGTGCTTTTGCATTGTTATAGCAACATCAGGAGTTTTCTAAGTGTAAATTAGGCTGCTTAAGCATTCAGTGTCAGATCAAGTTTTGAAAAGTAACCAAAGTAAGCAAAATTTAAATCGCAAGTATTATTAGAGAGCTTTTTCTTGTTATTAGACCTCCTTGGTTCTGGCTTTCGTGCGTGGACGTGTTTTAAAATGTCAATTGGTATTATACGTTGACTGCCACGTAATGTATAATAGGCATATGGTGTCTTATTCATTCTGAAACTGTGTTTTCTTAATGGTATGAATCACACTGAAGGCCTAGACTTAAAATGCACTACGAGTAGTAGTGCTCAATGACCGGTGGGTAAATTTCCCTGTCCACTTACTGTGAAGGGATACTGTCAATTGATGAGAAATTGATAAGGGCTGTAACGATACGCGAACCGCAACCGGAATCACGATACAAACATCCACAATCCTGTGTTACGGTTCCTGTAGACCGAACCGCGACACACACCCCTCTCCAACCCCAGAAGCCTGCCAAAAGTTACAGATGTAGCCCCTTGAGCTCTTTACACACAATACAATAAAATTCCACTACAACAAAATTTATTTTCTCATTTCACAGTAAACATTACATGTAAATCATTATATTATTATGGAGGTGGCAGTGAGAGAAGCTGGGTTGTCTCCTCATATTAAGTCATGGTTTTCTTTCACCGCAGTGCCACAGCAACAGCTGTGCTCATGGTAAAGCATAAGATGCTTGAGATCGCATCACATAATCTTATCATGGATGTTGTTACACGATGGAACAGCTCAATGGAAATGCTGGAACGCTATCTCGAGCAACAAGCGGCTATAACGTCAGCCCTCTTGAGCACAGAGGTGCGCAAAAAAACCCGTCAACGCGATACTCTGGATAGCGCCGACATCAGTGATGCTGAAGAAATAGCAAACCTTCTTAAACCGCAAAAAAAAAGTCACCACCGTCCTGTCTAATGAAAAGAGCGCCACCCTGTCACTCATTGTGCCCTTGAAATCCACGATCGAACAGAGCATGACGGGAAATACTGTAGCTAACATGATGACAGCCATCCTGCAAAACCTCTCAAGCAGATACACAGAGGAACAGAATTATCTGCTAGAGAGTAATGCCTTGGACCCCAGATTTTGATCGTTGCTCCACTTACTCCCTGAACAACGCAAAGAGGTTTTCCTCCGGTTGAAGAACAAATCGAACCAGTTAGAGCAGGTATGTATGCATTAGTAATTGTGTGAGAACCTGTGTTTTGCATTTGTGTGCGTGTTTGTCACTCAATTTGGATGTTGGTGTACTGTAACTGTAAATAACCTAAACAAACCCACATGCTGTTTGTGTTGAACAGAACAATATTTGTTTTAATGTTTTGTTTTTTATTTTTGCACTTTTACTGCTTTAAGAATTTCTCTCTTAGGTTTCAGCTATCTTAATTCTAATTTCATGTTAAAATTCAGTTTTATTGTTCAGTGACACCTAGTCAATTGTTAATTTACATACAGAAGGTTAAAATACAACAAAAAAAGTTATTGAAAATTGTTAATGCTTTGGTAATAAATCAAATAAAGTTATTTGAATTTGTTTATTTTTTTACATTTTGTTCAAAATATCGTGATGCGTATTGTATCGTGAACGCAGTACCGTGATACGTATCGAATCATGAGCTGAGTGTATCTTTACACCCCTAATAATTCCCTATGCTATTTGCAGTGTCTTTCGGACCAAGTACATAGGATTCCAACTATTTGGAATCTCACTTAAGATGGTCAAATACCCTGTGAAGTCCACTTCCCCAGGGACTTTGGGGCGATTGGAGCGTAGCCTGTGTACCTGTGTTCTTGTACTGTGTATTTCAGTAGCTCTGCTAGCTGTAGAGGGTATTTGCAGATTTTCTGGACTGGTGTAAGCAGGTAGCCGTCAATGGCGATGTCAATCATCTGTTGAACTAATCGGCATGCTTCAAAGAAGTGCTGGTATCTTGCATCTCGCATGAGACGTGTGAGCTCCATGCAGGCGTCAACGTGGTTGTTACAATATTCTGAGTAAATCCAGAATCCATCTTGCTGTAAACAGAGAAAAAATTACAAATTCAGTTTTCTCCTTCATTTTCTGTGTGTGTGTGTGTTTTTCTGTATTTGTACATTTGTTCATGTTTTTTACATTATGATCATACATACGTGTTCCAAAAAGCATGGTCCGATCTCACTGAGATGAGGTTCTTCCGTGTTAAACTGTTTCTCCAGGTCTCTGACGAAGCTCAACTGGAATCTGTAAATTTCTTCGATATTCCCAAAGATCACCTTCAGCTGATCGTCATTAAACATGTCTCTTCGCTTTTTACACTGACGCAGATACCCCTGAAATACACACAAATGTGTATTTAAATAAAACATTTCATGGAAACTTTGGCCATATCATTTTGGGATTAGGCTCTGACTTTCGTGTTGTGTGCAATGGCAAAGAGTCTTTATGGTGGCCCAGTCAAATCATTAGAAATGTGTAGTGATGGAAAACAAATTGGAGCTCTATTTTCACGAGTACGCAAAGCTTAATACAAAGCGCAACGACCGTGCGTTACATCTAATCCAATTTTCGTGAGAGTGCTAATTCTAAGCGGAATTATCGTGCCAGCGCAAAGCGCATTGCCCATGGGTGGGAGTGTTTGCGCAATCTGTAGGTGTATGCATGCAAAATGTGGATGTTATGTATGTTAATGGATTTGCTCAAAGCGCAATTTGCTATTTTCCTGAGAAAAATTCTGTTTTCAGTGTAAAGTCTAAATTCAGTTCCTACATTTGCAGTTAGGAGATTCCACCAGCAGGTGGTAATACATTTCATGTCCAAACACTGAAAATATTGTGGAACATCAAATTATGTCCCTGACGATCAGAGTTGTAGACGTCATATGAAACAAACATTACTGAGATTTGTGTTAAACTATCTATAGATCATGGTTTATTTTTCAATTATTATTATTGTTTATATTTACAATTGTATTTATGATCTAACTTGTATTGGTATTTTTCCACCTGTTGTCATGGAGTGATTATTAATTCATTGCAAAAGATGTAAAGAAGTAAAATGTCTGGATTTGATATGAATTTTTGGACAACTTCGTTATTTTAATTATATTTAAATTTCGCTTGAAGTGTAATTTTAATTTAGAAATGTAATTTGAATAAAAAAAATTTGTGTTTCAATAAATTAATTTAATTGTTCAAAATAAAAATCGACCAGTAGAAGTGAACTGTGTGCCGATACAATCACGGACTACATGGGACTCAGATGGTTCAATATCCGGAGAAGAACCTAAGAAATAAATTGCAACTGAACCAGCCAATTAGCGTGTAGCACAATTCAGCCAAACCCACTTTATACCTAGAATTAGCACATGCTTGCACAAAAATATTAAAACTTAATGGCTATGCCCACTAACTTTGCACTTATGACATATGGAATAGCGCTACGTTTCGTGCTAGCGCTCTTAAAATACGGCCCAAGATTTTGTAAATAATTTTTGAGAATCTATCTAATTTTTGTGAGAGCTCTAAGGACAATTTATGTAACTAAGTCTGTCAATTACAAGGTTTATTATATAATGACAGAATTTTTGGGTTACTATGCTTTTATCAGAAAATGTAATGTTTTAATATAGTATAGTACTATTAAAATGTGAATGACCAAATTATGCCAGCTAAACAATACCTAAAAAAATATTTCTTTGCCTTTAATAATCTCTCACCAAGTCTTTATGTATCTTGTGAAATTCATGTAAATTAAACAGCTTTATCAGACAGCAATTTACCTCTTCTGCATTTCTTACACTGTGTGTGTGTGTGTGTGTGTGTGTGTGTGTGTGTGTGTGTGTGTGTGTGTGTGTGTGTGTGTGTGTGTGTGTGTGTGTGTGTGTGTGTGTGTTATTACCTCACAGATATCCTTCAGGTGTTTGATGTAATGTCGTTCTGTGCTCATGATCTCATTGATGACATTGGCTCTCATCTGGTCCCGGTTCTGGGTGGGCTGGCCCAGACACAGACAATCGGTGCTGGGGTTCGGACTGGCCTCTGCATGGCCATTCTGCACATCATTGGAGCATTCGGCAGTCTCGACCACTGTGTTTTCCTCCTGGTTTACCCATAACTACAACACACACAGCAAGACAAAGATGACTTGATCCACAAGCCCTGTTATTATCAATTAAAGTAATCACAATAATTGTGCTCTCATTGGATTAGCATTTGGCTCAGAGCATCCTGAGTTAACAGCTCGTATGATTGCTTTCATAAAAGGTTTAAAAGCTTCAGGGGTTGAAGTTACAGGGATCTGGAAAAAAAAAAAAAGTTTCACAATAATGGCGCCCTCTAGTGACACTAGTTTGAACTGCATTTCACCATTACAGATGCATTACTATGAACATTTACAAAATCTGTTTTCATAAAGTGATAAATGAATCTTCCTTTGAACCTAATACACAGCTGCCAAGAAGCAGACACATACAAACAAGCCATGAGAGGGGAATAGAAGGAGGAATATACAGATGTGCACAGTTAGGAACACAGAAATGTGTGTATGTTTGGTTGAGAGAATTTTATTTGTCCTGATTATGTAACGTATCGCTTGATTTCCCAGGTGAGGCAACTAATGTGAACACACATACACACACAAACTCTCTCGCCCTTTTCTTTCTCCCTCTCGATCTCACAGGCAGACTAGCCCGCATGTATATCTACTACAAGATTCACACACACACACTCACTTAGCTATTTAAATGGTGGAATTCCTTAGTAGTGAATATTAATTGTAACAGTATTTGTATCTGTCCCCAATTAAAGATGGGAATAGCTAGCAATGAACTATTCCAGTTCTGATCCCTCTTAATGATTCTGGTTCCTAAACAATTGCATTAACAACGCTTTTGGTACTTTTGCAGAAGAATTATTTGGAAATAATAAATGCAATTTTATTTGCATTTACTACCTACATCACCCAGTTGCCAAATTATGAGATCATTTCAGATTATGACAGAACAGATAAGTTAAATACAATTCTTGTAAAGGTTGTGGTTACACAGATTTTTTAGAAGCTCAAATGCAATCCAATTATCGATCCTACCAATATATTAAATATAAATTCTAAACAAACAAATAAATGTGATAACATTTTACATTTATTCGTTCATTCTTTAATAAAATTCCACTGATTACAATTACCACTTTTGTGTATGTTTAACTACATATTACCATACGAGCAACCAAGTCTGTAACTGCTCTGCCCGATAGAAGCGTCACATGCTTTACATTACATAAAACAGTGACAGTTCTTATTTCATTTGTTATTTCATATGTGAAATAACGCGTAACGAAAGTCATTACTTGCACGTCAATAACCAAAATTCAGCCATGAAACTCTGAATGGCACAAGCTGAGCTTGTTATCTGTTAGCCAATCTGCTCGCTCACATGTGACATATTGAGCCAATTGGCTTGCATGGGGTAAGCTGATTGCTCCTTTGACATGTAATCAACTTGAGTCTCTCTCTTTGTCTAACAATTATATTACTATTTTTTCTCTGAAACCCACCTCCAGTCCAGCTCCACTGGTCTAGATCTGCTACATGGGGATTGTTTTTTATGCTTATTTGTGCAGCAGCATATTTATACATGCTCAAAGCATAGGCTCTGACTCTGACATTTTGTCTAATTGTACAGCAGCAGTATGTCCGTCTGCTTAACTCAGTATGTCTGTTTATTTTCTAGCAGTAGCAATTCTCCATACTTGCTCTTCAGCAGCAGTAGCGTAGCAGATCTAGTCCACCAAGACCAATATCCTATCAATATGTCACCCACATTAACATGTTAAATCTTTCAGAGAGTTGTCATGACTGAAATAAGATTATTCAGTAACCACTTCAACTAATGTGTAAGTATGTGTGACTATACTTGTAGAGCTGTATGTTGTAGAGCTAGAGTCAAAAGAACTGGGTCATCAGAGTCATCCATTTGGAAATCGGCCAACATTGGTAGTGCTGTATGTTGCGCAATGTAGATTCAAAGGAACCGGCTCATAAGAGTAATTCATTCAGGAATCAGAATACATTGGTCACGCTGGCTGTTTCACACTGTAGATTCAGTAGAGGCACAGCTCTGCCGCAGAATACCACTGCTGGAAATACTGTTCATCTTTTATTGTTTATTATCGAGAACAATTAACAGAACCGATTTAAGGAAATCATATGGTTCCGGAAAAAAAATGGAACAGTTCTCAATTCCCAACTCTACCCCAAATATCCCGAAAGGGAGGTATTATCGGATTTAATTCACTTTTGGGGATGACATTGTCCCCAAACTATAACTAAATATGTACACACATGCATGCTTTTGCTGACCTGAACCGATGTCAATTAAAAATAGATTCTCATAAATAGACAGATTCTTTTCAGCCTCAAACCATGTCCTCTCTCTCTGTCTCTCTTTCTCTCTGTCTCTCCCTTCCTTTGTGTGTCCAGCTCTAAAGAGAGTCATAGATATGATGTTTACTCTCTTGAAGGTTGAGTTTCTTAGATTAAGATCTAATTACAATTTCAAACTATAATTGTATACCTAGAAATCTTTGACTTGGCAGAACTTTTCAGTGTATTAGCCTTGGGCTAGCTGTCCTTCCTCATCCTCATCAAAAGCAAGCCTTAGTTTGTGATCCTGCTTTCCGAGGATACAACAGTGTGTGTGTGTGTGTTTGGGGGGGTATGGTATTGCAAAGGTATTATGCAATAAATGTGGTTTATGAGGACATTTCTAGTGTCCCCATAATTCACATCGCTTAAAAACATACTAAACTATGTTTTATTGAAAATTTAATAATGCAGAAAGTTTTTTGTGAGGGGTAGGGATAGGGGTTAGAATCTATAGTTTGTATAGTATAATAATCATTATGTCTATGGAGAGCCCTCGTAAGGATAGCTGCACCAATGTGTGTGTGTGTGTGTGTGTGTGTGTGTGTGTGTGTGTGTGTGTGTGTGTGTGTGTGTGGTTACAGCTGAAAATGAAATTGAAATTGAGGAATTACAAGAACACTGATTACACAGATGTTGCACACACACACACACACACACACACACACACACATGCACACACACACACACACACACACACTTCCATCTTCTCTTTCCTTCCTCTTACTGTCCAATCTATTTTAGCCCCTCTCGCCATGTCTCTCCCTTCCTCTCTCACCCTCTCCTCCCAGAGCAAATCAGATTTTTTTTTGTCTGTTCTTCTCTTCCCTCCTCTAATGAAAAGTGACGTCTCATTTTATGCTTCACGAGTCAACTTCAGTGAACAGTGAAGAGAAACACAAGACACAGCAGAACAGAGTATACTGTGTAAATGTGTCAGCATCTTACACCACAGATCACACTGACCTTAGTAGGTCACATAAATACAACATTTCTCCATCTCTTTTACTTGGGTGCAGCTTGTGTGTGTCTTTACACTATTAGTAATTGATTACTTCAGAGTCATTTTAAGCCTCAGATGGCCAGATAACCATAACATTTCTAGATATGAGGAAAGTTAGAATTAGCCAACAGTCACAAAGTCCAACACAAAACTAGATCAAGTGAAATACGTTCCAACCTTTGTAAACAGGGTTAATCTTTGTGAATCATCACATTTTCAAATTGACTTTCCAGTGAATAAAAAAAATGTAAAAGCTTGAATGTTGGAAAATAAGCTAATTTTTAAGTCAACATTAAATAAACATTTACTAGGGTTGGTAACCAAAAACTGGTAGGCCTACTTATTCAGAACCGGGTCCATAAAAAAAAAAATGGCACTTACGATTGTGTGCAGGCTTTTTTTATTTTATCCCATTGTAATGTGTATGCACCTGGGTTTAAAAGCATTAATATTGACCATGCATTATCAACTGAATGTGATTTATCAATGCCTACACTGAATTATATAAACCTAAATTATAGAGTTAATTTCAAATGTAGAAACTATCAACCAGTCACGTTAGAGGGAATTAATTTAATTAATAATATTAATAACATATCTTAAATAAAAAGTCTGTGTAAAAACACCTTTTGCAAGAATCATTTCTGTTGAATTATGAAATTATTTCATCATTTGGAAACAGGCTGCTAAGGGCACTAAAACCAATAAGAATATAATTTCTTATATTTAAATATTAAAGTCAATTGTACTAAAAGGATCATTAATACAACCGTTAAGGATCTGGAATTGTTAAGAGGAATTGGAACCAGCACTGTTAAATTCCTTGTGATTCCCATCCCTAAACTTGACAATATTTATTTTCTTTATGCACATTCCTGGTCTTGTGGTGCATGCTTCATCAGTGCACATTATTCCAAAAAAAAACATTTAAATTGTTAAAACGTAATAAATTGCTCCACCTCTACAACAACTTGCTCCAACTTTGAAACAATTTTCCATTTTACTTGGAAATATGTCACATTGAACAGAAAATGTGACATATTTAAAATGTTTTAGATCTTAGTACATCAGAATTTGGGCTCCATATCTCCACATGGTTGCACTTGTAGTTTGGACAGCGATAATTTCGATTATTTGGATGATGTCATATAAAACCATGATGTAAGATGGATTTAACAACACTCATTTCCACTGTATGTTCCTGTGTTTCTTGTGTGGGCACAGTTTGTGTTATGCTTGTGGACTGTGAGTAAACAGCGAGAAATGATTTCTGATGACACGAGAGCTCCAGGTCTCAGCAGGAGAGAGACGCCAAACCTGCGGGCCAGCGCCACCAACTGGTGTGACATAACACCTTCAGACTCCACTGCGCTCTCTCTCTCTCTCTCTCACTCTCTCTCATAGTCGCTCTTTCTGTCTATTCCTTCATGTCCTTTCTCAGGGTTGCATAAGAGATGCCCAAAGGGTCAGAATACAGGATGTGTTGTACAGATTTATATAGTGGGTATATAATATGTACATATCTTTGTGGACACAGGTGATATTCTCTGTACAGAGAAGAGATTTTCTCACACCTGTCATGCTAGAGAGAGCGGCTTACACAACCAGCCATCAGTGTGTGGTCAGGGAGAAAAGGGGATAGATGACTGTTAGAGAAGAAAGAGAAAGAAAAAGGTAAAAGACGGGAACTGAGAAATGCACTTAGAAAGCTATACGTACAGTATATAACCAAAGTTAAGACCAAGTTATATAAAAGTCCCATTAAAAAGCACTCCACCTCTACCAACACACTCCTCCTTTTATAAGCACATCTCTATCCTACACCTCCTTTTATACTTTAAACCGTGACCCCCACTAAAAGGGTCTATGTTCATATTTCAGCACTAAGAGTCAGATTTCTCCAAGAGAACAAACTGATGGCCACACAAACTATGTGTCTCCGTTTGAGGTTTTGGCAACAACTGCAGAGGACTTTCAAACCAGAAATATTGTTAAAGGGACAGTTCACCCAAAACATTTTATGTATTTTAATAAGAATATTTCAGCTCTGTAGTACCTTACAATGAAAGTGAATGGGTACCAGAATGTTAAACCACCAGAAAACACATAAAGGCAGCATAAAAGTAATCCATACGACTCCAGTGGTAAATCCATGTCTTCAGAAGCAATATGATAGGTGTGGGTAGAAAAACAGTTAAATGTTTAAGTCCTTTTTAGCTATAAATTCTTGATATGGACAAATAATTTGAATCGCCAAAAACAAATGAAGAATGTGAAAGCGAAAGTGGAAATTGATATTGAAATTAAAATTACTTGAATATTGTATATATTGAATATAATATATCTGTTTCTCACCCACACTTATTATATCACTTCTGAAGACATGGATTAAAACACTGAAGTCTTATGGATTACTTTCATGCTGCCTTTATGTGCTTTTGGACCTTTCAAAATTTCGTTACCCACTCAATTGTATTGTATGGACCTAAAGAGCTGAAATGTTCCTATAAAAATCTTTGAGTTCAGCAGAAGAAAGAAAGTCATATACATCTGGGATGGCATGAGGGTGAGTAAATGATGAGGGAATTTTCCTTTTTGGGTGAACTTTTCCTTTAACAATATGATAACAGTATCTAATCATTAGTGTGCAGGGAAATCAATCACCCTTCAGATAGCTAGCAGCAAATGTGTGTATGCATTTTAGCAAGCATGACTGTGCTCACAAACCATTAATCATTTAGCAGCATGCATGCATACCCACTTTAGTTTATTCATATCATTTTAATACATTTTGCCCATGAAATTGACTCTGGGTTTTAAATATCACTGAAAAGGTAAGACTTAAAAATACATAGCTTTTTATATACTATATAAGAGGGATGTGGATCAGGGAAGATATGTTTGTCTTGCTGTCTGTAATGGAAGGGTTTCCAGATTTAGCGCATGCAAATGGATATAAACAGGGTTCAAAATTAACTTTTACCAAATGTTGTTGTTTTATTGTATATTTGAGACAAACAGCACAGGTAATTGTGCTATTCACATAATTCAACAGTACTGCAGCAAAACAGCACCTTTCACAAAAACATAAAGATCTGTCGTGTTTTTGTTTTCTCATATTTGTATTTTTTTCCCCCTCTTAAACAACTAATATTCCACAATCCACATATAGTATGAGTTGCAACATGAAGTTCTGGGAAACAAAAAACATTTTATGCATTTTAGATAAAATCTGATCATAAATTGTCTCCTGAGGTATAAATTGTCAGTAGATGTGTTTTATTTTAGAGCATTTGTATGTCTTTAATATACATCCCTCATGTCACTTAGGTCAGATAGAAAAACAGCGAGAGTCAGACAATAGACTATTCTTACATAATAATCTAGGTACTTTGTTTCAGTTCCTAATAAAGTAACTCCAAATGGTCAGTAATTCTGTTTTATTTATTTGCCAATGCCAATTTTACTAGCATTTGGCATTTGACAAGTTAATTTGGGACTCTGGATATACAATAAACTATTCTATTCCATTACTGTTGTGATTGGTTAGGGTTATACTACTGTGTATATAGAGTATACATAATATATATAAGTTCAGACCATCATCTGTTCAAGCATGAAAAGGACAAGATGTCAACAAATACTGTCAGAAAAGGGGGAATATGGATAGTTTTTCTCATTCCATTTCTTAGATGTAAACATTGTGTCATTACATTGACAAAATTTTATTTCAGTATTTTCGGACAGACCCAAACTGTCATCGGCATGAAGATAAGTTGCCATGGAAGCGAAGCTTAGCGATTGTGGCGGGAACGAAACGTTGGAACCAAAGCGACAACATGTGAGCAGTAAGCGATGAAATGCATTCAACGGTCAAACGGTAAGCAGTGGTTTTGAAAAAAACGCACCTTAGCCGTGGCGTTTGTGAGGCGTGATGCAGCGACAGGGTTGATATAAAAAAGCTGTTTGGTTTGTGGGGGGTGTGACTCCACCTTAGAGAAACAACAACATTAACACAAAGAAGAGTTTGTTTTAAGCTGGAGGTTAAAGGGAAGAATGTAAACTCTTCTGACTAAGGTGTTTTTAAAGGGAGAGCTCACCAAAAAATAAAAATTCTGTTGTTCCAAACTTGGATGATTTTCTTTCTTTTATGATGTTAGGTGTTCAGAATGACAGCCTAGGTCACCATTCACTTTCATTTTATGGAAAAAGATACAATGAAAGTGAATGGGGACTAAGACTAACACAACTAATGACTTCTTTTTTGTTTCAAGAAAGAAAAGAAGTCATACAGATTTAGAACATCATGAATGTGAGTAAAATAATTACAACTTTTGGGTGAACTATTCCTTTAACAGAAAATCAATGTTTTATTATTGTATTATTAAACTGTAAATTACCAAAAATGTGCCAACTAAATATCCGTGGCTAAAAAATCATGTTTTTGCCATTAAAATTCTCTAATATTCGCTTCATTTCTTAATCATGTCATTTAAATAGCTTTATCAAACTGCAATTCATTTGATATGAAAACAGCTGTGTTAAACAGGTTTGGTTCTGCAGGTGTGTGTTACACATGTAAGTCTGGGCAGATGTGTGTTAAACAGGTGTATGTTTGACAGGTGAGTGTATTGGGCAGGTGTTTGTTAAACAGGTGGTCATTAGACAGGTAAATGTTAAAACAAATGTTCAATTTGGATAAGATAAGTTCCACTCACCCTTACGAAGCTGGCAGGAAACCAGCCCTCCTCGTCATCAATTTGACCCCACCACCAGTCCTTATTGGAGGCATCCAACACCTTGATGACATCGCCAGCCTTGAAGGCCAGCTCTCGGTCAGCCATGGTCACATGGTCCCATACTGCCTCGGCATTCACTACAGAGCTCCCACTGACCAACTAGAGAAGAGATAGAAGACACAGGATACAGGAATAAAACTGACAGGACTTCTGAGATTTTGAGGCAGCCATAAAGCTGCATCTTATTTGGCTTGCCCTTTCTTGTCATTGGCTTTGCTTCACGTCTCTGGTCTAAAAAAAGTTGATAAAAGAAGTTCTGTGGCAACATATACACTCACCTAAAGGATTATTAGGAACACCATACTAATACTGTGTTTGACCCCCTTTCGCCTTCAGAACTGCCTTAATTCTACGTGGCATTGATTCAACAAGGTGCTGAAAGCATTCTTTAGAAATGTTGGCCCATATTGATAGGATAGCATCTTGCAGTTGATGGAGATTTGTGGGATGAACATCCAGGGCACGAAGCTCCCGTTCCACCACATCCCAAAGATGCTCTATTGGGTTGAGATCTGGTGACTGTGGGGGCCATTTTAGTACAGTGAACTCATTGTCATGTTCAAGAAACCAATTTGAAATGATTCAAGCTTTGTGACATGGTGCATTATCCTGCTGGAAGTAGCCATCAGAGGATGGTACATGGTGGCCATAAAGGGATGGACATGGTCAGAAACAATGCTCAGGTAGGCCGTGGCATTTAAACGATGCCCAATTGGTACTAAGGGGCCTAAAGTGTGCCAAGAAAACATCCCCCACACCATTACACCAACACCACCAGCCTGCACAGTGGTAACAAGGCATGATGGATCCATGTTCTCATTCTGTTTACGCCAAATTCTGACTCTACCATCTGAATGTCTCAACAGAAATCGAGACTCATCAGACCAGGCAACATTTTTCCAGTCTTCAACTATTTTTAGTTTGGACTGCATTCAAGTCCTCCTGGGAGGGTCAGAAGTTGTAACTCTGATTTAATTAGTGTTGTAGTGAGTTTAGTTGGACAGATTGGGCCTGAAGCTTTTTTAGGACCAATACAACGACAGGTACATTAGGTGTGTCTTATTTTATCAATCTTGAATGGCCATTTATCATACTTTTGAGCAATGTTATTTTGTTGCACAAGCCTGTCACCTCGTGTAAACTAGCTAAATGAGTTTTATTTTCTGGCAAGCTTTATTCTTCATCAATAGCAGGAAATACATTAAATATAAACTGTACAGTCACCAATTTGCATGATTTTCACATTTTGTTTAATTTGTTATTTTGCACCAGATGAGTGAATTTACTCGCTGACTGATTGGTCAAGAGCAGTTCTTGAGTTAACTCCTAATATAAATTCCAGTATCAAATCAAATAAGTTACCATGGGTTTAATTAGCTGTTCCATAGTTTATGTGATTTACTTGTACTTTTGATACTTAAGTAAATTTAAGTATTTTTCTCTTGAGCTACTTTAACTTTTACTGAAGTACATTTTCTATAAATGTATCTTTACTTTTACTTAAGTATGACAACTGGATACAAAACTGGACTAGGGGCATAATGCCTTGTGGACACTACTTGACCCAAGCTCATCTTCTTTTATGTTTTGAGTCGGCGACTGATCTTCGACGGGAAGACTTGGATCTCACAGCGAACAGTCTTATTGTCTGCGCACTCCTGCGACGTGCTGAGATTAGTTCCAGACACTATGACGGTTTTGAAAACAGCTTGAAATCTAGAAAGTTTGTCATCAAGTGTGCGCACTGTCCCGACGAGTGAAAGACCGCTATGAGCCAAAACCAATTAAATATAGATAGTGTGCAAGAGAAGGGCAAGGTATAAGGAAGCAGAAGACCAAAAAATAAATACAATTTCACCAAATCTCCCTACCCATTGTCTTTATTATTTTCAGCTGTTTTTTTATTATTTTCCTTTGCAAATTAGCACAAATAACCACATAACTTTCACAAGCCGATCTTTCATGTTTGTTGAAAATGGAGAGCAAGGAATCATGTTGCAGGAGAAAAATAGAAAATAAAATAAAACATGGACCACATCTCCCTACTCGCTGTTTTTATTATTTACAGCTTTTTTATATAATTTGTATCCTTTGCAAATGGTGCTAATAAGCACAAAAACGTCTTGTATCTTGGCATGTTATCAGGAATAAACTGAGCGAGTTTGTGAATGAATTTCACATCTTAATTTTAAGATGCATTTTGGGTGATCCGTTTGAAACCGGGCGACGTTAAGGCAGCTATAACAGACGTTATTTTTACCGGTAACGTGTGGATTTAAAGGGAAATAAGCATAGGATCGGAAAATTTATCAAATCGAATGCATGAACATGCACAGGAGGGACACGGATATGAGCAGCATTCTCATTAGAAGTTCAGTTACAGGTACTGTACTAAAATAATTCAGAATTCTGCTCTAAACATCATGTTTGTGAATAATTAAGAGAAACTGTTTGCCTGTTTTTAGTGCTTTCTGTCTCGTCTTTTACTATTCTATGCTTTATTATCATTCAGTAATACACAGACGTAATGATTGATGTATGTCCTCATGAAATTATAGACTCTCTCCTCGAAATCTGAACACAAGTGGTCAAAAGAGATGACCAGGCGTAACAGTGACATGCCTCGCTTGTGCACTTATGATTGGATCACCCAAAAGGCGTCGTAATACCAGTGAAAACATGGCCTCAGTCGGTGACGAATGGTTTTGTGGTTCAGACACTACAGTCCTGTATTGTGAGCACCAGCATGATGAAAAACTGTGAGTCGCAAAACACCAACGGCAAAAGACTGTGAGTCACAAAGTGGCAACAGCAATTTGTGTGTGTTTGCTTGGCTTAAGACTTCGATTGGGGCCCACCCGTGGAAATGTTTCACCTACGCCAGTGGTTCATACAGCACCCATCAACCAGACTCGTTCACAATATTCTGTTGTGACTCCTTTAAATTTAAGAATGCAATGCAGTTGCCACTCTCTTTCATAAACAAATTGTTTATAATCTGAAACATATCTGAATTTAACAGGATCTCAGATCTTCCCAGTGTTCTTTCATATCAACCTTTTTCCTGAATACAGCAGCTTTCTTTACAGACGCCTGTTTTAGTTTTCCGGTCTCCAATGATTTATCACACATTGGCATATGTTCTTCATGGATAATATGCTGTTTATGTGTTATTACATTTTAGACAAATTAAATAGTCACAAAAAAAACCCATAAAAGCACCATAGTGCTGATACTTTATAGAGTCGCGATGATCGTTTTTGACACTGCCAGTGGGTGGATGACGTCAAGCTATGAACCAAGTTTAGTTACGTTGATATCATTGATATCAACAGCCAACAACTGCAACTTGAGCCTGAACTCATTTTTACTCCAACTTAAATTAAATGTTTGTTGTTCTCCATCTGGAAAGCTCAGATTAGTTGTTCTTTATGGAGAACAGAACCAGAAAACAGTTAATTGGGAATTAGAATAATCATGATGCTGCTTAAAGGTTAATCAGAAAAATTTGGATATGAAAAGTTTGTTCGGAAGCACTACAGCAGAGATGTCAAACTCATTTTGGGTCGTGGGCCTGATTGGACCAAGCGACATTGCTTGGGGGCCAAGTTTATATTTATAAATTATATATACTGTGTATGTGTGTGTGTGTGTGTGTGTGTGTGTGTGTGTGTGTGTGTGTGTGTGTGTGTGTGTGTATTTTAACTTGTTTAAATAATTATTAAAATTAGGTATTACAATTACTAATGAACTTTAACAAAATCTTATCAGATATTATCATATTTTATCAACTTTGTACACAAAACATTTTGACATGACTGAAAGCAACTTGCAGAAAATCGCATATTCATTCAGCCCCTCTGAGTAATTCAGTAAGTTCATTCACTGAAGGATTCATCAAACTGATTTATAGGGAGAACTTGTGAGCTGGTGAATAACTGTTTTAAAAGTACCGGCCCATAATGGTCATTTATTTATGAATCAACTTGTTGTTGAGTACAGCCAGCGAACACTACGCAATTGAAAGGCACGCTGTTTTGGTGTTATTTCACGGTGTAACGAGGACTCAGGCTGGTTGGGATCCATATGCAGTTTATTAGGTAAGTGCAAACTCGGGTCGTACAGGCAGGGACAGGAAATAGTCAACAGAGAGAGAAGAGGGCAGGCAGGCTCGGAACTAGAACAGGCAGTGGGTTAGGGCAGGCAGCGTACTATCGTGGTCGGTAAACAGGCAGGAATAAACTAGGCAGGCGGCTAACTATCGTGGTCGAGGAAAACAGACTAGGTTGGTACACAGGATAACAAGACTTAGGGGTAAACACGCTCAGTAATGTGGCCGGGGCTAACAAGACTTCGCGAGGAAGGAATTCACAGGCACGGTTAAATAGACAGGGGTAATGAGAAGCAGCTGGGAACAATCAGGGCAGTTAGTACTCGGGCGAGTGCGATCTCCGAAGGCCAGGGAGCGAGACGCCCTCGTCGGTGTTCGTGACACACGGTGCATGCTTTTTTATGTGACACATTCAATTCAGACTGCAATCTCCTAATTTGGGTAAAATATAATTTCTTTAGTGATGCTGGTAGTTCAGCGGTGGAGCAGGAAGATGCTGTTTTCATAGCTAACACTGGGGTAAAAATATATTTTTTTAAACATTTGCCCACCAGCCACAGTAGCTGTGAATGCCCAATTTAACCACTTTTTTTTACCAGCTCCTTATGTTATTCCTAAAGGTATATAAAACACCACTTCTGAAGCTGTAGTGAATTATGACGTCACACGTGACAATTCATTAATGTTGCTGCATGTGATTTGCTTTGTATGGTTGTATTCAGCAACAAATGTGTGAAATTAAGCAATGTTGCATTCACAATGCATGTAAATGCAAACTGCTCTATGGAAATCAAGCAAACTAAACTTAGAGCACCTCTTGAGATGGTCTGAAATAATTTGCAGCATTCTCATAGACAACACTGTTCTTGCAGTTGCAAACTATTTTCAGATGACTGAAACAACAGAAACAGTGTGCACTCTGCCTGCGCGTGTACCACATGCATCAACGGCTTTATTCTTTCGTCTATTCTTTCAAATATAATCAAGTGTGTCTCTTCAAACGTGCCTCTTTGTGTCTGATAGCATTTCTTGTCACATGCCACTCTAAGACTTTTAAAAGTTGCCGCCACAGAAATATCCCACCACTGCGCATAAAATATCCACATTTGGCGGGTTGGTCTGTGATCGTTTTACTCTGAACAAAAGGAAAAACACAGAATTTACTCATTTCATTAACTAGAGGTTACATCACAAATACACATATAAGTAGTTGAAGGGAATTAAGCAATAATATTTACAAGAAAAAGAGAGAACCGCTCATTCTTTGGCTGGAGCTTTAGCCTCAATAAACCATCTGAAACCAAACATAAACACCATGGAACTGAAGCCTGCTTAAACACTGCAACAGGGACCTGCCCATTTTGTCATTATTTCTGTGAGAGAAAATTCACTGTGGGAATGTGTAGCCTGGAACTTGTGTCACCCTCAAACGTGTGGCATTCACTGATACGTGTGACTCTGCAAGCCCTGAATGTCCCATGTAATTCAAAGAAAATCCACTGATCATATAAGCTACATGCAACACCACAAATTTAAACGTTTATCTGTTCTGCTGTTGCTAATAAAATAATAGTATGAATACATCTTACCCAAGTTACATGCAAATCAATCTGACTGTTTTCAAACATTACTTATTAATTTTTTTCCGCAAATCATCCTGCGGGCCGGAGATGACTCCTTGGCAGGCCAGATCCGGCCCGCAGGCTATATGTTTGACACCCCTGTTCTACAGCAAAATACAAGGTCACAGTGCTATAGAGAAGAAATGCATGAGTAACCATGTCGTCCATGCTTGAGTAAAGATTTGCTACGTTATAGTTTTGCTTCCTGCTGACTTTTACATCGACTCAAGATGATGGCAGAGTAATTCTCTACACCGGAACATTCATACATAATCAGCTCCAAGATTTCATCCCCACAATTCAGGGCTCTATTTCTCTTGTGCACTCCTTTCCTCTATCTCTATCACTCTATGAAGCAACTCTGTAGAAGTTTTTTTTTTAAATGTGTTAATTTGAAGCAGAAGAGCAAAGTCTTTTGAATTTATATAAGCAACTACATTTGCTACACACTAGGTAAGTTGTTATCTTAGTGTTGCTACACAATCTAGGTAAATGAGAGTGGTTTCCATTGATCAGATAACTGGACTCCATCATTGAAGTCTGTTGTTAAAGTTTACAGTGCTCTGAATTACTTATCACAAACAGACAAGTGTGTGTTTTCACATACAGACACACAAGAATTTACGGGTTTGTATTATCACTCTACCATCTCTGCTCTTCTTATCTTCTTTACAGAATCATCACCAGAGGCTATGTGTATCTTTGTGTGTGTGTAGGCCCATTACCTGTGTCCTGCACATGTTTCTTATGGGACACAGTGACTATATCTGTATCACTGGCTCTGATAAAAGAATATAATAGCTGAATTAAATTTTTGGAGGTCGGCAAATTGTCAAACTATTGGTTTCTAGTAGGCAGGTCTACTCGACTGCAAAATCCAACTATATATCCGAACGCAGCTCATATGTCTGCACTGCATTGTGTGGCTGCTCATTTGCTGGAAGTGAAAATCTGTCACATCACTTTGTTGCATCATCAACGGTTGCTGTACCTCATATCACTTTTATTTGCCTCAAATGGCCAACTCTCATTGAAAAATAATTATGTGCATTTGCTGTTCCACTACAAATCACGGTCAGTGTGAACACCCCTTGAGATTCCCTGCTGCTTATCCAGCATTCAGTTCCAATGCTGATCTAGGCTGGTTTATGTTGGTTAGTGCTGATTTGGCGTTGGTCTATCTGGTGAACCAGCATAGCAATGTGGTTGTTCACCAACAAAACTTCAACAAATACTGGTCGACCAGTATGGATTTTTTGTGAATGCTGGTTCCCCTTCTGTCGCTCACTCAACATTGTGTTGATTGAAGCGACACTAGGGGTCTTTCTTGAAGGCTTCGGTTACCTCTTAACTTGAGAAAAGGCCAATGAGAAATTGGCAGACTAAATTTGCATGTCCCTCCCCGGACATTCGGGTATAAAAGGAGGGAATCTGTTCATTCAGATTTTTTCTTCGGAGCCGAGCGGTTGTGCGATCAGCAAGCAGAGATCACTTCTGTTCACTCACCTCTGCAGAGCGTTTGCTGTTGGATCTATGGCGCGTATCAGCGGCTTTCTCCTTCTCTGCACACCAGTGCAGCCTTTGCCCCTGGGCACTTCGACAGCACTTCTGAAAGAGTACATTGTCTCACAAAAGAGTATAATGTCTCTAAAAGAGCACACACAGCCGACGTTGAACGTCCTTTTCAGGATGCGTCTTTTTAAAGATACCCTTCCGCCTCTGTGTGGTTCCTGGATGCGGTTGATATCTATCTGCTCCTGACGGTCATAGACGCTGCCTCGTGTGTCTGGGCCGCGATCATCACCGTTGATGTCTTCGCCCAGCAGTTTCCGGCGGTGAAGAAACAGACGGAGGCCATCTCCCACATCATGCCTCGCTGGCGTTACAGAGGGCGTCCCCCTGCTGCCTCTAACCATCAGGCAGCTCCTGCTCTCCCTGTCTCTTGGATGTCCTCGAGGAACCAGAAGGCACCCAAGCGTTCCTGAGATGGACGACCCAGGGAACGAGATGTTCGCTCCGGAGCTGGTAAGCAGAGCACACTGTCCCCCGGTGGAGGGCCAGGAGGAGAATCTTCATTTACCTTTATTTCTTTTGCCACATTCTCAATAAAAGAGCTATTTCCTCATTCCCTGGGTCATCTGGCCCACACATACCTTCTCACTGCAACCCGGCCCCAAACACCGGCAGTCCCGTCAACCCGGACACGGACCCCTCACCTTCGGACCCACAACTGTTGTCCCCCGGCCGGCCGATTATGACGAGTCTAGAGGATGCCTACACAGGACCTTCTTGTCAGTCATTAACCCACCCCTTGCCGGGTGTGCGGAGAAAGTTATGTGCTTCGAGTCCTTTCTCAGCACCAAAGACTCAGGACGTACTTCTGCCTCCCGACGCAACACTACCTGCTCCACCCCACTCAGCTTTACGCCCTGAAATGGTGTTTATTCGCGAATTGGTGTTCTTCCCAATCTGAAGACCCACAGAGATGTGCAGTCGGGTCAGTGCTCTCATTTCTGCAGGAGAGGCTGGAGGGGAGGCTGTCCCCCTCCACCTTGAATGTTTATGTAGCCGCTATATCAGCTCACCACAACACAGTGGATGGTAAGTCCTTAGGGAAGCACAACCTGATCATCAGATTCCTTTGAGGCTGAACCCTCCTAGGCCATGCCTGTTCCCCTCATGGGAAATCTCTGTGGTCCTTTCAGGCCTCCAGAGACCCCCCTTCGAGCTGCTAAAATTAGTAGAGCTCATAGCCCTCTCCTTAAAGATGGCCCTCCAGATTGCTCTCGCTTCCATCAAGAGGGTTGGGGATCTGCAAGCATTCTCTATCAGCGACACTTGCCTGAGAACTTGCCGGGAACCTAAAAAGTTTATGACGTTTTTATGGGGCGTTGGGGAAGGGTACGTGCAGTCTTACGCAGTCTGCTGCTTTGGCATGCAACTGCCTGCCCGCACCTGCAACAGAAGTTCACGTACATGGTTCAGCGCATGGCGTGATTGAATAGGGACCACTAGTATTGCTTCAATCGACAAAACGTTGAGTGAGCGACAGAAGGGGAAAGTCTAAGTTACTATTGTAACCCTGTTCCCTGATGGAGGGAACGAGACGTTGTACCAAGCCACTGTAATGGTCGAACCTCATTCTCGGCTCCTAAATGCAAAACCTGAATGGACAGATGCACAATTCCCTCCTTTTATACCCGTATGTCCGGGGGAGGGACATGCAAATTCTGTCTGCCAATTTCTCATTGGCCTTTTCTCAAGTTCAGAGGTAACCAAGGCCTTCAAGACACACCCACATTCAATTAACACAACGTCTCGTTCCCTCCATCGGGGAATGGGGGTTACAATAATAACCTAGACGTTATCCAAGGAAGTTTTGCTGATGAAGCTGGTCAAAATGCTGTGTTGAAACACCAACATACCAGCTGTGGCTCAACATTTAAAGCACAACATATGTTGGTGAATAGCTATGCTGTTTTTTTTATGTTTTTGTTTTTTCAGGAGGGTGGTATGAGAAATGGATCGTATGATTGCATGTGTATTACAAAGTCAAATAAACCAGGGCATGGGCCAAAAAAAGCCACAGAAAGTAATTTTTAAAATAAACAGATTTGAAATGTGGAAAAAGTGCCTACATTGTAAATTCCTCAGTTTTTATCTGCAGTATCCAGTACTTGAAGATATGTAAGTATTAAGAAAAACACTAAAAACTAAAATCAATGCTGAAAATGTAGAACGTGAGGAAAACACTCAGAACAGCTCCAAAACAGAGATTACATAAAAAATCTATTGTGGCATTAAGACAGGAGAGACCTGCCAAATCTAACATTGTGATCAACCAATTATTTAAAATGTATTCTAGCAGAGCATTTATTGTGTTATTATATCTTATGAATTATTGAGAGATAGCACGTATTTATGTTAATTAGATTTTATAGGTAACAACCATGATGATAAAATGTAGAATTTGTTTCAATTAATCAATTACATTTTCGTATTTCATATAAATAAAGGTTTTCTATCGTTAGAGAACAAATATCTTCATAAAGGTATAAAAAATATCTCCTAAGAAATTTCAGGGGTCGAATATTGCCTCTTAATAAAAAGTAAAAATGTAAAAGACAGTAAATTTTTGACATTGCACTTGGGAATATGTGCACGGGTAGAGAGTGTGTGTGTGTTTGCCCTGTTGAACAGATGTGCCAATGTGATAACAAAGGAATATTTTTAGGATTTCAGGAAGTGATGCTGTTGAGTCTGATTATGTCTGAGTATGATTTAGTGAGTTTAGAAATGTCTCTCTCTTTCTCTCTCACTCAGTGTTGCAATGTGCATCTCTTTCTCTTTTTTTCTCTCTCTCTCTATCTCTCTCTCTCTCTCTCTCTGAAGGGAACAGTAAGCAGTAGGATTATGCAAATTAGTCAGAAAAACTGCATTGGAAAAGCTGCAATCCTGTCCCAGCTACCATCAGATCACTCTAGAACAGAGAAAGAACAGCTGATGAGGATCATGTACATGTCTTAAACATCCAAATTCATCTGCAGCTTATTCTCATATGAGACATTACAGATGAGACAAGGGGGCATTTTGCGTGTCAGAGTTGTACGCAATGAAACACACACTGAAATTATTATACATCTCACACACACACACACAGTAAAATGATGTAACAGCCCCCGAGATTTTCAGATTAGATGGGGATAAACTTAGCAGGATGAAAGGGTATCTCTAAGAGCCAAAAGGAGACTATTTGCTCATTAACAGACCAAACAGCAGCACGGTAACACTAGCATTAAAGGTCCAAGTCTGTGTGTGTGGGTCAGGTTTTGCCTATAGTAAGATAAAAAACCTGTAATCACCAACATTTTTGGGACAAGCCAAAGGTATCCACAAGGAAAGCTGCTAAATAAATATACAAAATAATGTCTTACTGAAAACTGTGAGGGTTAAGTTTAGGTGTACGGTTAGGATATCATTAGATCAGTCTAAAAACAAAAAAAGCCGAAGTCCCCACCATGAAACAAAAACAAACTTGTGTGTGTGAGAGCTTACTTATCTGGCATCTCTTAATTTCTTTTGCCTTTATTCTTGCATGAATGAACTGTACCCAGGAACATTCTTCCTCTTTCTCTCTTGCTCAGTCACCATTTCTCTATGTGACTGCCATGGCGCACACATCCACAACACTCCTGTCCTTTAGCCACAGCCAGACCTCACACTCATTAAATTGATTATGTCTCACTGGTTAATTGAGTGTGAATCTGTTACACTTTTGACCCAAATCATTGAGCTTTCCCTAAAATTTATATTTGACCAGAGCTGACATGGAAATGATTGACATGGACATTAAGAACAGTGGCGTAACTACAGGCATTGCTGGGTGTGCAGCCGCACTGGGGCCCGGGGTGAGAGGGGGACTCACGAGGGCCGAAAGCCAACTATTAATACGGCCATGTGCAATGAAAACAGCGAGGGGGACGCTGTCGGCTAGGGGCTGAAAGGTGCTTTGCACAGGGGAAGTTCCAAGTTACACCACTGATTAAGAACTGCACTGTATAAGCACTGCTATACACTCAGGTACAGGGTGCAGGGCAACCAAAAACCTGCATGGGACCTTTGCAGAATGCTTGACACAATAAGGCTGTATAGCTCCTAAACCTAAAATGATAGAGCAAGTTTCTCCATAGCCTAAAGCCAAAGTGTACTTTGATTTTAACACAAATGCTCAGTGTCTGTGTATAGTTACACAGACACTGATACGCAAATAATTCCAGTCGCATGCACATTCTGTGTGTTTAAAAAAGTGTGGTAAGAAAATCGGGCTGCATGCGTTCAGTGCTCAAGCACTATGCTGATGATGAAATTTGCTTCACGCGTCCTGTACGCAGCCGCTCATTGTTCACATCTGACTATACTTTGAGCATAAAATCACAATTTTGCTCTTTGGTGCAAAGAAAAAACCTGCATAAACCCACCCTCCACTCTAGGTCTTGTTTTGTTCACCTCTGTCCATTTTAGACCACTCTGTATTGCTTAAAATAATGAGGCTGCTGTAGACCAGTGAGAAATTACCCCAACTTTCAAACAGACAGGACCAACCCTTGGTTATGAGCCCAATGCCGGAGTTTACTTTCCCAATGGCATTTCTTATTACGTAGAGGTAACCAAATATGCTAATCTGACTCTCAAGCGTTCCAGCTGACCTAGACCTCCTCTGCCCAGAATGCTATGGTCACTCCAGCTTTGGATATATTTTACACTTCATGTCATACCTGCATAATTGAGATTTCAGGTAGATCGCTTCTGTAGTGATGAATCAGCTAATGACTTTGAATCAGCTAATGTTCTCTATTAAGCCTAAGTTAGATGCAAGTTGAAATGTCGAAAGACCATGCTGGTCAACCAAATTCATCTACGTTTTGCTGGTGAAAGCATGTCTAAGCTGGTCCACCAGCTAGGCCAGCACCATACCAACACTAACCAGCTTAGAACAGCATGGGAATTGCATGCTGGTTATGCTGGTCTTTTTAGTCGTAATACAGTGAAGTGATTTTGGTCAAAATAAAACTGACACGTTGGGCAAATTCCCTTTTACTTTTTGACACAGAGAGCGATACTTTTTAGCGATAGTGTAACAAAATTAAGAGCAAAATACAAAAATTACAAAAAGTTATGCTTTATGTATTTTTTTGTTCTTGCACTGCCACGGAAAATGATAGAACAAGTAATTTTGTCATGCAAGTGTGTTGCCTAATAAAGTAGTTAAATGAGTAGTAATTTATTGCATGCTTTAATACTATTCTTCATTAACAGTTCACAAAATGTTTCCAAACTCAATTGTACAGTCAACGTTCATAATTAAAATTAGCTTCCACTCCACCATAATTTTTTTATTGACATGCCGCCCAAATCAGAAAGTTGGGGCTCAAGGAACATACAGAGTATGCCACTTGCAATTATGACATTGTGGTGCCATTTATGCATGTTCATTTCATAAATATGATCATTCCATGGTAGAAGCATCCACCCCAGCTTCTAGCCCAAATTATCCATTTGGACCTTTTGATGATGAGGAGGGTGTGGCCGGGCCGAGAGGATTCACACCCAGCGCTGAGTTGCCCAATCAGCGGGAGAGAGATAAAAAGAGGAAACAGGAACTAGATAACAATCAAAAATGCTTTAATTCAACATTAAACACTGAACTGAAACGCAAACACAAAAAACTTCTGCATGCGTCTCTCTCTCTCTCTGGCATCCCAGGCTCCTCCTTTTATCTTTCTCCCGCTGATTGGCCGTGAATCCTCTCGGCCCGGCCACACCCTCCTCCTCGTCGCAGACCTCAAACAGGCTTCATGTCCAATAATGTCTCCAACTCAACCATCAGAACATTTGCTTTAGGCCAGCACTCAAAACTCCACTGTCTGCCGTCGCTCCATCCAGGTGCCACTACAAATTCTAGGTGGCTCTGAGTTTTGTTCAACAAATAAAGAGCTTAAAATGTCTAGACAGAAAGGTGCAAGACAAATGAAGTGTTTTGTTCATTCAGTTTCATCACTGCTGTGCTACAGAGAGAACAGCCCTATAATTGAGAGAACTCCACCACAGCATTCTTCTCCAATGAGAGGGAAAAAAGAAAACAGACCATCTAAGAGACCAGAGGATGCCATAGACACACACGCACACACACCTGACTCAGGAGGACAATTATGTAATCGGAGTACAGTGGGCTAGGAGTCTAGGATAGGGAACCGGAGAAACATGTGGATAGAGAGAGAAATAGAGAATGTATTAATATAGACTGCTTTGCTATGGATAAGAAAGCTCTCATAAAACACATGCACACTCAAACTCAAATATCCATTAATTCTCATAATATCTTGCAAAGGAAGATAATAAAAGAAACAAAATGAGCTGTACAGACAGTGAAATAACATTATGAACCGAACTTTTTAAGGACCTATTGGAGTCTGAGCTGCTTAGCGGTATGATGCTGCTTAAGCCTGTTATTCCCTCTGCATTCTCATATGAATCATCGTGATAAAACATTTTGCACTTTCTTGAGGTCTAAATTTAGATTATAAATGCTTTAAACCCATGCAGCATTGCCTGCCCACACAGTTCCTAAGACAAACAACTAGAGAAAAAGCACAAAAGCCTTTCAGACATGAAAGATGCAAAAGATTGTGTGTGTGTGTGTGTGTGTGCGTGCGTGCGTGTGTGTGTGTGTGTGTGTGTGTGTGTGTGTGTGTGTTACAGCCTAAATCAAGCCACTGTGCATGTGTGTTTGGGTGGGTGGATTCCCAGCCTACGCTCCCAGTGCAGTGTTTCTAAATCTGGCCATTCTCTTGGTTTTCCTGCTCTTTCCCACACTTACTTAGTCATATTTTTGAATTCATAACTGTCTGTTTTAATGACAGTTGGATGACAGTTGGACGATTGGATATGTTGGATGCAGCAACATATGCATATAAGTTTCAGAATGTTATGTTTGTTAATGAAAAAATTATCCCATTAAAGGAATAGTTCACCCAAAGATGAAAATGTGCTGATAATTTACTCACCCTCAGGTGAGTTTCTTTCTTCATCAAAACAAAATTTAAGATTTTTAGGATTTCATTTCAGGCCTCCTCCTTTAAATATGTAATATATAAAAACTCCTTTGAATGTACTCCTTTGACAGTCCAAAAAACATATTTAGGGAGCATCAAAATAATCCACACGACTCCAGACGACAAATAAAGTTCTTCTGAACCCCAAAGATTGATTATTTTTAGAAACAAAACAATACTTATATACATTTTAACTACAAATGTTCGCTTCCGTACATCTGTGTGATGTAAGCTTGTTGGTAAGGTCACGCTTCACGTGGAGGAGGATGTGACATTATCAACGAGCTTACATCATCCCTCTCATGAGCACGCGTCACAGAGATGTACAGAAGTGAACATTTGTAGTTAAATCTTTGAGTTTCTTTGAGTCGTGCAGATTATTTTGATGCACCCTATATGCACTTTGGACCGTCAAAAAATGGAGTACATTCACTTGCATTGTTTAAAAGAGGCCTGAAATTAAATCCTAAAAATATTAAATTCTGTTTTGTTGAAGAAAGAAACTCAGATACATCTTGGATGGCCTGAGGGTGAATAAATTATCAGCAAATTTTCATTTTTGGGTGAACTATTCCTTTAAAATCGCTCCTCTCCATAAGAGAATGCTGAGAAGGGATGGAGACTTCAAGTTCCTACTAATGAGTTTGGGAAATCATAATGGAACCTTTTCACAGACTGTGATGGCACATTTCCGCCTTATATTTAGCAAAATCTAGCAAACTTTTATAAATGTATATATTTTTAATGTAAATTTATAACATTATTCTTTGTTCTATTATCTTGCCGTTAATTAAAAATAAATAAATAGTCATCATTGCTGCAATATAGTTTTAAATACAGCTGCTGAGGGAGTGATGCAATAATCCATCTCTATTTTTTTCCTCTTTTGGATTGGAATGTCATGGAAACTTTCTTTTGCTTTCAGATAAAATGGGAACACAAAATTAATGTTTGCTGTGGTCTCTCATTCACCGTTATATAAGTTTGCCCCACTATAGTTCCAAAGCTGGACATGTGAAATGTGTCCATCATGACGTGATGTACATTAAAGCGATTTTGGTCAAAATTAAATGGACATGTTGGGAAACTGACATTTTATTTTGTCTTTCTTTTTTCTTAATTTTCTCCCCTTTTTCTGCCTAATTTGGAATGCCCAATTCCCAATGCGACTCTCAGTTGCCTCCGTATCTGAGACCATCAATACACGCATCTTATCACATGTCTTGTTGAGCGCGTTACCGCGGAGACGTAGCACGTGTGGAGGCTTCACGCTATTCTCTGCGGCATCCACACACACAACTCACCACGTGCCCCACCGAGAGCGAGAACCACATTATAGCAACCACGAGGAGATTACCCCATGTGACTCAACCCTCCTTAGCAACCGGGACAATTTGGTTGCTTAGGAGACCTGGCTGGAGTCACTCAGCAGGCCCTGGATTCACGACTCCAGGGCTGGTAGTCAGTGTCTTTCCTCGCTGAGCTACCCAGGCCCCCTGACATTTAATTTTTTCTATATTTTACTTCCTGACAAAGTCATGAAGCTTTTCTAGTAACACAATGAAGAGCAAACGATGCAAATTAGGTGAGTAAGTGATGCTTTTTCATTGTATTTTACACAGTTTCAGATGACCATTCATTCCAGAATCACTATTTATATAAGAATTCTAGAGTTTCCAAGCTAAATCTAGTGCTTTTTAAGATGGCTGCAGAGGAAAGGATTAGATTTTGCTCATGTCTTGAGAGTAGTATGCAAATTGCAAAGTGAATCTGTAACATTCTGTTTTAAAGATTTTCCAAACAAAACAATGCAGACTCAACAAAACATCACACAAACAGTACACACTTTTCAAGAGAATATAACACAAGTCCACCGATATCATTGAATTTTTAAGACTATTTTCTAAGTCCAAACAGAAACTCTTGCAGTCCATTTCCCAGATGTCCCTTCACAAGTCAACATCACCGTGCACAGATGCATCAGACCTGTTGGGAGATAACGGCTGCAGACAGTGGCTGTACATGCTAATGCATATGGAAATTCCCTGGCAATACGGAATGACAGTCCGTGTTCAACATCCCACATCGGTGCTAACTGATGTTTCAAGGCATAATTGCAATGTGTGTACACAACCTCTTTCCACATGACAATCTGTTAAAATGTTCTATCTGGTGTTTTTTAATATTATTAAAAGGAAGAAGAAATACAGAACATAAACATTCTTGAATACGTTTGGTGTGTTAAATGGATAGTTCATCCAAAAATTAAAATTCATTATTTACTCCTGTTGTTCCAAACTAGTATAACTTTCTTCCATGAAAAGGAGATGTTAGACAGAATGTTAGTGTTATTCACCATTCACTTTCATTGCATCTAATTGAATGTATTTTTCCATATATTCTCCCTAATATCTCACTTGTTGTTCTATGGAAGAAAAGAAGTCATATGGGTTTAAAACAACAAAACGATGAGTACATTATTGTGGAACTTTCTCTTTAAAGGCTTCTTGTCACATACTAATTACAGCCACACACAAAATTTACTTAATGAAGCATTAACAGGGTTGTTGGTACTGCAGAACTTTATATTTTCATTCATTTAAAGCAATTTCATCAATCTTGTCACTTCTTACAACAAAAGCTATATGCACTGACTAAAATATTGTTAGTAACTGCATACTAGTTAGCTGACAGAAACCAAAAAAGTGGCTTTTGATGGCACAAGATTGATGAAGGCGGCACACCATCACTTAAGTTTCCACGACTAATATTGTTTCCCCATAGAGACAGTGAGTCAACGATTTCAGCACTTCAGCGGGATGCATCCAACCCATTCTGCTCCAACGCACAACAAAACCCCAGATCTACAAATATGTGCTTCCAGCATAAACACATGAAACACCAAAGACTGATGAGCTGGGCAACATGAGTTCAAGTGACTTATTCACTTTTAATTCAGCTGATTCGTGTTTTAGCTGATGGCATTGATTCCACAATCATCTTGAATGAGAGGAACCAAATGCTTCTGATCTAGGGGTGGTCCAGATACAGATAAAGGTATTACAGAAGTGGTTCATTGAATTCTAATGAGCTTTGACTCACTACAGTCTAACATCTCTACCTGCACACATAAGTCATTTGTGATAAGTTTAAAATAAACCATAAGGAAAGTCACAAAGGCAACTTCACTCAATGCACAACCTGCACTCTGGAGCTTTGCATTGCCACCTCTTTAAGATTCATTGCTATTATTCCCCATTTGTAAGTCTAAAGTGTCTTAAAGTGACTGCTATATAAATGTAATTGTTTACAGGTTGATCCTTGGTTAGATGGGGTTTGAAGTAAGGCACTGCCTCAATATATGAGCATTCAGGTGCAGCCGCCTGGATATTTTTTATCTAACAATACATCCATAAGCCCACAAATTCTCCTAGCTTCCTTCATAGCCATTATGTTGATTACAGGTCACTAAATCTTTTGTAGCTTCTCAAAAAATGGCCAAACATATAGTCACACAAAACTGTAGAATGGTGCATAGGAAATGAAAGAAGTGAGAGGCACAGCGAGTCCTCAGGATGGGAAGACTTGGTGTCCCCTGCCGTCAGGCACCTGTGATCATCAGAGCATCTCTGAATGCGGTCATGCTGTGCTCTGCTCAGTGTAATCAGCTCAGCCCAAAGGGAGATGCGTTCATGGACACACCTCAGCCAAACCCTACTGTTTTAAAATGAAACAAAATATGCGAACCTATCCTGTCACGTGCTCGTTGGCCACTCTCGCATTTTGGCCGCTGCACAAGGCCGCGAGAGAGTTGTGCGCGAGCCCCACCGTTAAAGCACCCCTGAAACATAATCGCATCCCTTCTCTGCTTAAACATTTTTATTCTCACAATCGTTTGACAGAGGCCTAAAGCGTAGGTCTCGTCCACGAAATACACGCACTTGTTTGACATAACGGGTAAACTGCGCACCACCGATCGTGTCTGCAAAATAAATGAAGCACGCACGCGCGCTCCGGTCCTTCACTACAGAATGCCGCTGCGCTCCGGTCGTTCTTAATCAATAGATGAGAAAACAGCGATTTTACTACGAAGCGATGGAGGCGAGCGAGCAGCGCACCGCAGAAAACAACGAATTTTACACATTCGTACACGCGCGCGCGCACATGACACTTAAATTAAATGTGAACAGTTTCTTATTTGGCGAATTAAAGTCAAACTAACGAACGCCGTGACACATTTAGAAGAGCGCAAAATAAACCAACGTCATTGATATGCTCGAGGCGGCGCTGAGATGCTGGGTATCCCCCTCTTCTGCGCGCTCGCTCCTTCTCTCCCGTTTCCATAGCACTGGAACGGTGTGAGTCTCTCCGCGCGGGCGGAAGGGTTGCGATGCGAAGGGAGCATCCATTCAATGCAACGCAACCCGGTGAATTTCACTATCGCGCTTTCGAGTTAAGCGCGACATCTATTCATCTCGTGGATGTCCACCATCACAAAAACAAATACAAATAAAATGACCCCCCAGAAATATGTTTTCTGCCCGCTAACAGAGACCGTCGGTAAGCCCGAAGAATGGCGTTCACGGAAGCATCAGCTTCACCCTCACCTTCATCATCCTCAGGGTCAGTCCCGGTCCTGGATTCGTGTCCTTTCCGCAGGTTCGAGCCCCCGACGCCAGCTGCGCCCCGGTGTATGGAAGAGAAACGCGCGTCCGGTTCGGCACTGTTCTGTTTTCACGGCGTGATGAGAGTCTCTCTCTCTCTCTCTCTCTCTCTCTCTCTCTCTCTCTCTCTCTCTCTCTCTCTCTCTCTCTCTCTCTCTCTCTCTCTCTCTCTCTCTCTCTCTCTCTCTGAAGCAGGGGCGGCGCTTACTGCATACACACAAACGGAGGAGCCAACCATTAGACAAAAGAAGGGGTTCACTCTGCTATTGAGGAGGCTACAAACATTACATAATCATAAAAAAAAATCTATTTGCTCTTGGGGACTCACTACAAAGAAAATGTCCAATAAGCAAAAAAAAAAAAAAAAACGTGCACAATTGCATTCTATTTTACATCAATCGGAGGCATGCAGGCAGTACAAACAATATCTGTTTAGCCCAAGCTGACAAAATATACAGCCCAACAGAGAGATACAAATAACAAAAGTGTTCCACCTCAATATTCCCATTGAAAATCATTAGATACAAAACAGCTACAAAAAACAAACACTTTAATAGAATAGAGCAGTATTGCAATGTCCCTCGCCAAAGCAAAACATATTCAAATGGCAGGTGGTCTGTGAATCTGTATTTCTAAGCACCACTTGTCAGATGCTTCAGAATCAGAAAATCTAAATCCTTTTTGATCCTTTGAATTATGCATTGTACAGACCAATTATAGTATTTTCTTTCTTCCTGTATAGGCTACCTGTCTCTGGTTTTCAACATATAATTTATTTTCAGAGACATCATTTATTTTTCACCACATAATTATAATTTAAACATCATGCGCAAGCAAATAAAATATGATACTGAAAACATTGATCTCGTGGGTGAGAAGAGATCTGCTCTACCAGATTTCCCTCAGCCATCATATGCAATGTATACAGCATGCCTTTGAAATCATACAAACAGACAGAAAGCTAAGTAATGTATTAAAAGGTGTACTTAGTAATTAAACAAATTTCACTTCTAAAGTAATCAATTGCAATTTTGAAACATATGTATATAATAATGATATCTTACATGAGAGAAGACTCCAGTCATATTAGTAACATAAAATATCATAAAAAAGCAGTTTTATTCTAGATGGAAAGTGTCCCCTCATGGGGACTGCCATGTTATGATCACATGACCAGCTGAATAATACTACTCGTTTAATCTCAGTAACCACCCTTTTATTGGACACTTTCACTTGTGGATTCAATTATTCATGGCTAACTAAAAAGTGATTTTCTACAATTGCATCTTTAACTGCAAGCTATTGCATTTGAATGATGGTGCATCCATGTCCTCGGATTCAATGTAAGTGTACTAACAGTGCACCATTCAAAGTATTAACTTAATTGATAATTGAATACAAGCAATTGTAATCTGATAAAAAAATTTTTTACATGTAATGTGTTACACTACTTTTGAATTTTAAAAGTAATTAGATTACAGCAACTATTTTGTAATCACATTACACCCAACACTGAGGTCTCTACACAGAAGTTGGGGCAGTCTTACGTCATCCCAGTAAGTTTCCGACCAGCAGCATTAGAGAATGGATGTTTACATGACTGAAGTTATCTGTTTGTTTGGTAAAGTTATTTTCTCGCTAACTGGTTGGATACATTTTCTGCTATGTTGTGGATGCTTATATTTGTTGGCTTAATTAAATTGAATAGGGGAATATCTTGTTTACTCTTTGTATATTGAAGTAGTGTTTAGTACAGAGGTTTGCTAGTAAAGCTGTAAAAAGTTTACAAATATTCATTAGTTTTGAGTATTTATTTATTTAAAAATTCCCTTTACATAACTATTCAGAACCACCATTCATAACCCCAGTTACAGCAATGCCTACATTTTTTGAACAGAAAGTGTTTTTAAATGATACTGGACATATAATAATAGTTCTCCATGAATGTATGCTCATCTCAAACTGTTTGTAAGTACAGTTTTGTACTCGTTTAGCCTGCTATTAGATGGAGCTATCGGGTCTCTGTCCATTATGTCTTTACTGCCAAACAAACAACATTTTTAAGAATAAGTTACTTAGATACTGCATGACGTGACCCTAATGCGATGATCGGCAAGCTCTACTCACTTTGGTAGTTTTAATACCTTTTAATGACATAAACCGGTGTTTCGATACACTCTGCTCCATAATACTTCTAGGAGACAATATTTCAAAGAATTCAAAATCCTCGAGCTCTGGAGACATTTAAAGACACTTACCTGCTCAGGCTGACACCCCTGAGCAGGCCGCGGACCAGGGAGTCTATTTGGTCGGAGAGAAGAGGGAAATGTGGCGAGAGATGTTGAACATGTCGGCAATGCTGACGAAGGTCGTTGCTGAGTTGGAGAATCTTGCTGTGATACATTGATTGATCACTGCCATGGAGTCGAAATTTACTGATGTGGTCACAAGAGTGGGGGATGTCGAGAAACTGATAGATTATGTGGAGTCATCAGAGAGGGAATTATCTGCTAATTAAATAACGACCAAGGTGGATTTGGAGCATGTTTCTGGGAGAAGTTGGAGGACATGGAAAACCGTAGCCGGTGGAATAACCTCCATTTCATGGGAGTCCCGGAGGGAGTGGAGGGACAGAATATGGTGGAATTCCTGGACGGGCTCTTTCTGATTCTGCTCGACATAGCAGGCCATAAGCTGGAAATCGAGCGAGCTTACAGGGTTCCGGCTCGGCAATCCACTGAAGGAGACAGGCCCGATCAATTCTGGGCAAATTTCTGAGATCATCCGAAAAAGAAGTTGTGTTACGTGAGGCAAGGAGTAAAGGAAGGTTTTCTAGGAAGAACCACAGCATTTTCTTGTTCACAGACTTTGCGAACTCGACAACAAAGAAATGTGATCGATTCAAGGAATGCAAGAAACTTTTACATCAATGGAAGGTCGCTTTTGCACCGATATTCCCAGACAAATTGAGAATAGATGCAAAGGATGCCTTGGAGGTCAGCATCAATACTCGCTGAGCTACCCAGGCCCCTATAATCCTGTTTTTCACCAAAATTACTGTCACTGATCTCTGCCTGCATCACCTCGGTCTAATGATGGACAACACTCTTATAATGGAATACATAGACTATCTATTAATTGCCAACAAAACCCTTCATCAGCCAACTAACAAGGGCAATTGCATCTATGTGAACTTCTTCAGTTAATCCAGGACAGACTTCAAAGACATTAGTCATTAATTTTACAGTTCATACAAAATCATTGTTTATACACTGACCCTTAACACTTACTTAGTTTAATAATTTTAAACTATGACTTGCACTATAAGTAATATTGGCATTATATTCATGATGTTAGCCAGAGGGGAACTGACCCCCACAGTAAGTCTGGTTTCTCGCAAGGTTATTTTCTCCATTAACCGTTTTGTGTTCCTTGTCACAGTCACCTTCTTTTTTATTTAATTATTTAACTATTTAATTAATTATTTTTAAACACAATTCACAATTGTATTTTATCAAACTACAAAATGATGACTCATAGACATTATAGATATTAAAATTTTATATTAAAGCTGCTTTGTAACAATGTATGTTGTGAAAGGTTCTATACAAATAAAAATGTCTTGACTTGACCCAAAGTGTTTTACAGATCAAACCAAAAAAATGACAAGAGATTGAATTAAAGTTAAATATAAAACATAATAAATTAAATAAAAACATTTAAATCCAACATTATGTGTTTATCCATTTCAAACTATTCAATAATCTATTCAAAAGCTACAGAATAAACATATATTTTTAAAGAAGATTTAAAAATGGCTAATGATGAAGCTGGCCTCACATGGAAAGGGATAATATTCCATAGATAAGGACCTATCACAGAAAAGACACAGTCAACCTTAGATCTATAGCAGCAACGAGGAACCCTCAATAAAAGTTAATCAGAAGACCTGAGCACTCTGGTGGGGGAGTAAGGGTGTGCCTTGTAGACACAGATTTTAAAATCTGAATTTTAAAATCAAACCTGAATTTCACAGGCAGCCAGTGTAGAGGTGCTAAAACCGGGGAAATGTGGTCTCTCTTTCTTGACCCTGTTCAAATTCTAGCTGCCACGTTTTGAACTAGCTGTATACAAGATAATGCAGTTTGGGGCAGACCAGTGTACAATGAGTTACAATAGTCTAACCTTGATGTGATAAGTGAGTGGATCACAATTTCCAAGTCTTTATGGGAAATAATTGTTTTGTATTTTAGCAATAGATCTCAGGTGAAAAAAGCTACCCTTGACAACAGCACTGATTCGGGTTACACTTTATATTATAGCCCACAATTTACAGTGTAATTCCACAGAATTTAAAGAGTACCCTTTGTGTATTAATAGTGTAACTACACAGTATGTACTTAGAGGCACACAGCCAGTTTAAGTTGTGAGTTAAGTGTACATTGATGTGATCGGGTGAAGCTGAAGACGTAGTTGAAGCAGAAGTTCAGTTGACGCCATATCATGGAGAACGGTGTTAGAGACTATCCGATAGAGATGAAAGAGAGTTGCTAAAGCCATGAGTTTCATTCAGAACATTGTTTTCTGGCGTAAATCAGAATTAAATGTTTTTAGAATCATACTGCGTTTCTGGAGTCAAATCGCTTTAGTGTACTTGTAAGTGCGCTAGAACGAGAGTGATCTTTTCCTGAGTATTTTTGACATTTAGAAGAGTCTGACAATTGCCAACGATCAAGTATCACTTTCAAGAAGTATTTTTCTTCTTTTTGTGGATTGACCCTATTCAAGTGCATGCTGTGACTGAGCCGCACCATTTTTTCCAGAAAGTTCCAGAGTTTTCCCGAACTGCACTGAGCTTTTCTGGTCTTTTTGTGTTTGTTACCCTGCCAACCAGACGACATCTCTTAACTGTCCTGTCTAAGATGTTTTGTTTCATTGTTACAAATCATTACAAGTTATCTTACATCATCAGTCATTGCAAGTGATCGCATCAAATTCATCGTTGCAACAGTCTTGTACAAATGTTCTTTACACATACCTATACGAACATTTTACTGAGTTAGATGGAACTGAACTGAGTGATTATTTGAACTGTGCACATGAACTGTGATTTTAAACTAATTGATGTGAAGCTGAGACCAATGTCATTTGAACGAAGTTGAAAGAGTCATTTGAACAAAGTTGAAAGAGTCATCAGAGTTATTTGACGTGAATCATTTGAATTGTACTACAAGAGTCTTTGACTTTATTTAGAGTTTTTTAAATAACATCCAGTGTTATTGGTGAGTTAATTTAGGTGTCCATATATTGGAATACATTTTGAAGAATTTATGTCTGAGGGGTGTAATATTAAGTGTCTAAAATGTATGTTTTGAAGATTTACAAAGGTTATAAGACAAATTCACAGAACCTGTTATTTGCTGTTTTATTATTTTATTTCAAAGAATTGTGACAAATCTTTTCAGAAGAATTTCCAGTTTCCTAAAAAAAAGAAAATAAATTAATTGTTAAAAGTAAATCAGCCAATGATTATTTGTGAAACTTACCTTGGAGTAGGGGCGTCTCACTTACACTATTAGGTTTAGGGGGGGTGGGAACATGAGCTGGAGTTATTCTTCAGGAAGCCACCGTGTTGACACTTAATTGCCTGAAGCCCACACTTCTTATTCCTTTAGTATTTTATACAATAGTTAAGCTAAAACATATACACACTTACTGTGTATACTGAGACTCAAAGCACTAGGGGTGGGGACAAAGATCCTGTTACTTTTAGGTCTTCCAGGGTAACGTTGTAATATTCCCCTACTAGGTGGGACCGAAGAGCCTGTTACATTTTACAGCCAATTTACAGACCGCAAATGTTGCACTTACCCTGTAACTACATGGAAAAAGGGGGTAACAAGTTGGACTTACACTGTAACTACAGAAAAATGTTTGGCAAAAGTTCTAATTTTGCTTGACTTGTTTTCCCTAGTTGCCTTATCTAGTTTTAAATTTGCTTGACGAGCCAACTAATTCCTCTACTCTTTTGCTATGGGGGCTGTTGCTGGCATGACCCACTGCTGAGATGGACTGTATGCAATACACTTTCATAAGATAAGTAGCTTACATTTAATATTATAAATAAATTCATAAATTCACCTAGATTTCAAGTTTTGTTGTTCAGTAATCTACATCATGCATCCTGTAATAATAAAATGTTAAAAAATTACCTAGGGAGAAGTATAGGCAGAGGACAAGTAGAGACAGACTCAAACATTATTGAGTAATGGTCAGAAATGGCAATATCTAAGACCTCTAAGTTGGATACAGAAAGACAAAAAGACAACACAATATCTAATGTATGACTTAAAGACTCAGTGAGGGAGATAAATTCATTTACCACAGGTTTTGATGGACAGCATAAATGAATATTAAAATCCCCAATAATCAGGAGTCTATCACCACGAGACACCAGTCCAGAGAGAAATTCAGAAAATTGTTGGATGAAGTCCGTATTAAATCTGGGAGGTCTGTACACAAGTGTACAGAAAGCAGGACCCATAATGTCAATCTTTAATTGTTGGACCTCAAAACTGGAATACATATCCATAGGCAGTGTCCTGCATTTAAAAGTGTTTCTAACAGTGGCAACAAAACCTGCTTGCTCTGAAGTCCGTGGGGAATTTAAAAAGTCACAGCCTGGCGGTGTTAGATCCCCCAGGTCCATTTGTCAATGAATAAACAGTCCATCGATCGTGATAGAAAAAATTAATTCCAAATAAAAGACTTTTTTGATATTGAACTTGCATTAATGAGGGCCATATTAATAGTGGTGACATCTGTGTTTTGCACTGAAATAAAAGATGTGTGTTTCAGCAAGCTGAGATTATAAAAATTTACATCACGCTTAACATCACTTTCACCAGTCGGAGGGTGACGGCGTGAAGACCAGATGGCCGATATGTGGTGGTTGTCAGAGGAATCAGTCGGTAATCTGCAGGGATGTCAGTATGACCCTGGGGGCACCGTGCAATTCCAAGAGCAGCACAAGAGTTATAAACTCCATCTGACAGGCGGGCCGAGGAATTAAAACGCCGCAAATCCAGAGATGAGTAGAATAAAACCATATCAGAAGAAAGATGTTTGCATAAACTTGCAAACAAGCAGGGAGCTCTCTGCTGAAACTGGCAGGGGCCAACAGAAAAACTCCAGAAGGCAGAACATACTCAATGAATCCACCAACATGACTTGAATTCAAACTCCACACGCTGCCCCACTTGACGCCAATGATGGACAGGGAATCAAGCAGCATATTTAAGACTGCACGCTGTAGTCCCGGCGAAGACCATCAGTGAGTGCAGCGGAATTTTTTAGATCTTATGCTACAGAACTGGCTCCACTCTTGCTAGAAGTTTATACAGAATCATTAAAGAATGGAAAGCTTCCGCCAACCATGACACAAGCCCAGATCAGTCTGATTCTTAAAAAGGACAAAGATCCAAGCGAGAGTTTAAATATTGAGTTATCGTCCAGTTTCCTTGATCCAGCTAGATGTTAAATATTGTCAAACATTTTGGCTAACCGATTAAGTTATGACATCTCTTATACATATAGATCAGGTGCGGTTTATTCTGGGCCGTATCTCTTCTGATAACATTAGGCGTTTCATCAATATCATGTGGTCAGTGGTGAAATATCAGACGCCAGGAAAGGCGCTTGGTATGGTAGAATAGATAATCTTTTTAAGATTTTGGAAATTTACGGGTTCAGGGATACTTTTATTGGATGGATAAAATTACTTTAAAGACACCCGGTAGCAGCAGTACAAACAAATTGATTAATTTCAGATTATTTTACTCTGGATGGAGGCACCTGGCAGGGTTGCCCTCTTTCCCCATTAATGTCTTAACCTGGAACCATTAGCAGCCGCGATAAGAAAGGAGGATGCTTTTCCAGGGGTGATGGCGGGAGGTGTGACGCATAAGATTTTGCTTTACGTGGATTATATTTTATTATTCGTCTCTGACCCTACTTGATCTATGCCTTGCCACCACAGAATTATTAATTTATTTTATAATTTCTCATGATACATTTAATTGGTCTAAATCTGAAGCTTTGGTGCTGACAGCATACTGCCGGGTAATTGCTTTTCAGCCGGGTGCCTTCCAGTGGCCCAAACAGGGCATTAAGTAGTTGGGTATTTTATTCCAAGCAAATTTGTGTGATTTTGTTCAGTTAATTTTGACCCCTTAATAAAAAGGTTTTCATGCTTCATTACATTTATCTATGACTGAGAAGGTTAATGTTAATAAAATTTATTGTATTCCAAAATTCAACTACCTGCTACAGTCTCTCCCTATAGATGTCCCCCTATCTTATTTCAAGCAATTTGACAGCATAGTCAAATGTCCTTCATTTGGAATGGAAAACGTCCTAGATTACACTTGAGTAAGTTAAATAGGCTGATTGACAAAGGTGGGCTAGGCCCATAATTTATTATTATGCATTCAGTCTCAGACATTTGACTCATTGGTCACTTCCACCTGCTGTGCTTTCTTGGTGATAGAGCTGGTGTTGAGGGACCAGGTGAGGTTCTCCCCCAGGTGAACACCAAGGAATTTGGTGCTCTTGACGATCTCCACAGAGGAGCCGTCGATGATCAGCGGAGAGTGTTCACCTTGTGCTCTCCTAAAGTCAACAACCATCTCTTTTGTTTTGTCGACATTCAGGGACTGGTTGTTGGCTCTACACCAGTCCGTTAGCCGCAGCGCCTCCTCTCTGTATGCTGACTCGTCGTTCTTGCTGATGAGACCCACCACGGTTGTGTCATCTGCGAACTTGACGATGTGGTTCGAGCTGTGCATTGCTGCACAGTCGTGAGTCAGCAGAGTGAACAGCAGTGGACTGAGCACACAGCCCTGGGGGGGCCCCAGTGCTCAGTGTGGTGGTGGTGGAGATGCTGTTCCCGATCCGGACTGACTGAGGTCTCCCAGTCAGGAAGTCCAGGATCCAGTTGCAGAGGGAGGTGTCCAGGCCCAGCAGGTTCAGCTTTCAAATCAGGTGCTGAGGAATTATTGTGTTGAATCCTGAGCTGAAATCTATGAACAGCATTCGAACGTATGAGTCCTTTTTGTCTAGGTGGGTGAGGGCCAGATGGAGGGTTGTGGCGATGGCGTCGTCTGTTGAACGGTTTGGACGATATGCAAACTGCAGTGGGTCTAGTGAGGGGGCAGCTGGGTCTTAATGTGCCTCATGATGAGCCTCTCGAAGCACTTCATGATGATTGGTTTGAGTGCGACGGGACGGTAGTCGTTGAGGCAGGACACTGAAGACTTCTTTGTTATGGGGATGATGGTGGTGGCCTTGAAGCACGTTGGAACGACGGCACTGCTCAGAGAGATGTTGAAAATGTCGGTAAGAACATCTGCTAGCTGGTCTGCACATTCTTGGAGCACTCTGCCAGGAATGTTGTCTGGTCCAGCAGCCTTCCGTGGGTTGACTCTACGTAGAGTTTTCCTCACATCCGCCGTGGTAAGACAGAGCACCTGGTCATTGGGAGGAGGGGTGGTTTTCCTCGCACCACCTCGTTCTGCACTTCAAACCGAGTGTAGAAGTCGTTCAGCGCATCTGGAAGGGAGGCATCTTTGTCACAGGCAACCTGTAGTTGGTGATGGACTGGATGCCCTGCCACATGCGCCGTGTGTCGCTGCTGTGTCGATGTAGTAACACTAGGATTCCCTATACGAAATGCCACAACTAGCTGAACTGTGTTACGTGGATTGCCAGTGCAGGTAGCAAGTGCACCTGGCCCCAACATAACCTCCCCCAATGCCCCACAAGTGTTGTATGTTCCCCCGCAACCCGGGGTCAAGACAACTGCTCATAATGAGGTAAGGCCTTGCCAGCCATGGCCTCTTCTCTTCTTTTTTCTCCCCAGAAAATGGAAAATCCTTCAACTGGGGCATGTCAGGGGGGTGTCCTATCCCAAGGGGAAAGACACCACAGAGACCACACCCTGCCCGAAGGGGAGGTAACATGTGGAAATACGTCACATGGGCTTACCGTCCAGCAGTATCGCATTTGGAGGAAGTCCCTGTGGTAGGTTCTACCCGGAGGAGATGGAGCTCTACAAACACGGTGACCGGTGGCAGAGGGAGCTCTGCCCAAAGAAGACACAGGTTTACATATTCGCATTGTCCAGTGAGGATCAGCCGGAGGCATCAGTTCCTTCAGTGCACTATTCAGAGCGGTCCGGATGAAAACCACCAGAGCGGTCTGGATAGTGCACAAAATTCGCTAGTTCTAAGAACTCACAGACATGATCCTCAATTGGACAGTCCCCTTGTTTGAGAAGCAGAATTTGGACAGCTGCTAAATCCATGTTTGGTCAGTTCTTCTGTCAGGTGTGGTTGCTGAGATGAGATAGGAGACATAGGATCAAGGGCTGCCTCTGCAACTTTTGTAATGACGTGAGGCGACAGGGATAGACCGAAGCGGAGGAGCTTGTACTGATACGACCGGCCCTCAAAAAGGGTGAACCTCAAAAAGGGTCTGTGCAGAGGTAAACCAGTAGCCTCCACAAATAAACCAGGTTTTCCATGGTTGGAATACATGTTCCAGCCAGCGGTTTGCAGAAAGCCACAATTGGGTGTAAAATAACCAACAAAAGTCCCAGATTTGTCCAGAATTTAGCCATCGTGTTTATAAATAAGAAAAGCTAAAAACACTTAATACAAAACAAAAACTCTTAAAAACACAAATGCAAAAGCAAACAAACACACACAGAGCCTGCGTCACGAGTTGCACATGCAGCGTTGCGCCCCGACTTCCATATACAAAATGTTTGATGATAAAAAAGCAGCAGATCTTAGTAAATGTTTTTTATATTGCAATCAATAAAATGATCATAGCTCTGTCCTCACTCCCACCCTAAAAATGCTGACCTGGAGCTTCTGCCCTGAAACTGCTGCTGCTGTGGAGCTGCAACTGGAATATTGTAAGACACTCATTCACAAGAGTTTTTAAGGAATTAATGTTTGTAATTATTTTAAAATAATGTGGTGACATCTGGAGAGACAGATGACGGCCGGAGAGACGGCAACCCGGGGTGGAGAGGGTTGGCAGCCCAAACCACTTCTTCCGTAAGGAAGAACCCAATAGCAAGCTACTAAACCTACAAAAGAAAAATACCCCCAGGGGTGCCCGAGAGGGGGGGGAGGATGAGCACCCCAACAGGACGGACTCAAGGACAACGACACAGAACAAAGGAATTATGACATCGACAATTCAGTGCATCTGCGGTAGGATCTGCAAGAACGAGAGGGGTTTAAAAATTCATCAAGGCAGAATGAAATGCTTGACAGCGGCAACGACGACACAACGCACAGAAGCGACTTCTGGTAAGACGCAGGAGGAGCCAGGCCCGGAGGCAACCCACAGTGCCCAGAGCCTCCTAGTGTCGCCAATATCTGCTGTCAGCAGCTCACATGCCACTATAACCCAAAAGTCAGAATCTCCCGACAACATACATGGCCTCAGAAGCCAGCTAGCTGCAGCCATAACAACTGGCTGTGCCCCTGCGGTCCAACCAAAGATCCAGTGGCCCAAATCCCACAAGAGAGTTGAGTGGCAACAATTTGATGAAGATGTAAGCCAGGTCCTGGAAGTGACAGCTAAGGGTGACGTGGACCATCGATTGAGAGCGATGACCACCCTCATAGTGAATATCGCAGCTGAGCGATTTGGAACTGAGGCACCCAAGCCTGCTCCATCTGCATATGCTCCAAGCCACAGAGTAAAGAAAATTCAGTGCCTCAGGGACGAACTCAGGCTGCTAAAGAGGCAATACAAAGTAGCGGGGGAAGTCAAGAGAGCCGGCCTAGCGGACCTGAGAGCAATCCTAAGAAAACAACTGTTAACCTTACGGAGGGCAGAGTTCCACAGAAGGAGGCGAAAGGAGAGAGCCAGGAAGAGGGCAGCATTCTTGGCCAACCCATTTAAGTTGACCAAGCAGCTCCTTGGCCAAAAGAGGGCTGGCCGCCTTACTTGCTCCAAGGATGCCATAAACGACCACCTCAAGGCCACCTATAGTGACTCCATCAGAGAACAAGCGCTGGGTCCAAGCAATGCGCTGATAACACCACCAGAGCCTTCATTAGACTTCGACCTGAAGGAGCCCCGCCTAAGGGAAGTGGTGAGGAGAGCAAGATCAAGCTCAGCACCAGGCCCAAGTGGAGTGCCCTACAAGGTGTACAAGAACTGCCCAAAGCTATTACATCGGCTTTGGAGGGCTCTGAAGGTTATCTGGAGGAGAGGGAAGATCACCCAGCCATGGAGGTATGCGGAAGGAGTGTGCATACCAAAAGAGGAGAAGTCTGAGAACATCAACCAGTTCCGGGTCATCTCCTTGCACAGTGTGGAGAGCAAAATCTTCTTCAGCATCGTGGCCAAGAGGCTCTCCAACTTCCTGTTGAGCAATAAGTACATCGACACGTCTGTGCAAAAGGGAGGAATACCAGGAGTTCCTGGTTGTCTGGAACACACGGGCGTGGTAACCCAGCTTATCAGGGAAGCAAGAGAAGGCAGAGGGGACCTGGCTGTACTGTGGCTAGACCTCACCAACGCCTATGGCTCAATACCACACAAGCTGGTGGAGGTTGCACTGGAGAAACACCATGTACCCAGCTAACATCTGACTGGCACCAGCTGGAGGTGGGGATAATCACTGGCTGTACCATCTCAGTGACCCTCTTTGCACTGGCAATGAACATGCTGGTCAAGGCAGCTGAAACAGAGTGCAGAGGCCCCCTCAGCAAGGCTGGAGTAAGGCAACCTCCCATAAGAGCATTCATGGACGACTTCACAGTGACAACTACGGCGGTACCAGGAGCTAGGTGGATCCTCCAGGTGTTGGAGAGACTCATGTCATGGGCACGCATGAGCTTCAAACCTGCAAAGTCCAGGTCTCTGGTCCTAAAGAAGGGGAAGGTTACAGACAAATTCCGTTTCAGACTGGGAGAACACCAGATCCCGTCAGTTACTGAGAGACCAGTGAAGAGCCTTGGGAAGGTCTTCAACTGCAGCCTGAATGACAGAGACTCCATCAAGGCAACCAGTGCTGACCTAGAGGGATGGCTGAGAACAGTGGATAAGTCTGGGCTCCCTGGAAGATTCAAGGTCTGGGTCTACCAGCATGAAATCCTCCCAAGAATCCTCTGGCCTCTGCTTATCTATGAGGTCCCCATGACAGTGGTGGAAGGTTTTGAGCAGAAGGTGAGCAGCTATCTACGCAGATGGCTGGGCCTGCCGCGTAGCCTGAGTAACATCGGGCTATATGGGAACACCAACAAGCTCAGGCTCCCTTTTAGCTCAGTCAGGGAGGAGTTCATCGTTGCACGGACACGAGAACACCTGCAGTACTCTGGATCCAGATATACCAAAGTGTCCGGCGCAGGGATTGTTGTGAGGACAGGGAGGAAGTGGAGGGCAGCCGAGGCTGTCCAGCAGGCAGAGGCACGGCTGAAGCACAAGGCAATCCTTGGAACAGTGGCGCAAGGCAGAGCCGGACTCGGGAGTCTAACAGCGACCCGATATGACTCTGCTAGTGGAAAGGAGAGGCAGAGGCTGGTACAGGAGGAGGTGCGAGCTTCAGTTGAGGAAGAGCGAACCAGCAGAGCAGTGGCCATGCAGCAGCAAGGCGCCTGGATGAAGTGGGAGCAGGCGATGGAGCGGAGTGTCACCTGGAAGGAAATCTGGAAGTGGAACCCCCAGAGAATCAAGTTCTTGATTCAGGGGGTCTATGACGTCCTCCCAAGTCCATCCAACCTGTGCACATGGGGCAAAATAGAAACACCTGCATGCCCTCTTTGTTCCAAAATAGGAACATTAGACCACATCCTGAGCAGCTGCTCCAAGGCGCTGGGTGAGGGCCGGTATCGATGGAGGCACGACCAGGTCCTCAAATCCATCGCTGAAGCAATCAGCAAGGGAATCAAGGACAGCCGATACACCCAAGCTTCAGCCAAGACAATTCACTTCATCAAGGAAGGACAAAAGCCAGAGAAAACATCAAAAAACTGCTCTGTAGGTTTGCTCTCCATGGCTCAAGACTGGGTGATGACAGTCGATCTGGAAAGGCAGCTGAAAATCCCAACACACATCACCCAGTCCAAATTGAGACCTGACATCATCTTGGTCTCTGAGGCCACCAAACATCTGATCTTGTTAGAGCTGACAGTGCCCTGGGAGGAGAGGATGGAGGAAGCTCAAGAGAGAAAAAGGGAGAAATACCAAGAACTGGTGGAGGATTGTCGGAGGAACGGTTGGAGGACCAGGTGTATGCCAGTAGAGGTGGGCAGTAGGGGATTTGCTAGTTACTCCCTGAGCAAGTCCTACGGTACCCTGGGCATAAAAGGTGCTAATCAAAGAAGAGCCATAGGCAACAACGTGGAGGCAGCAGAAAAAGCATCCAGATGGCCCTGGTTAAAGAGGGGAGAGCAGTGGGGGCAGTAGAATGCCACTTGGACACAGGCCGGGGCCTGATCAGCCTCGGTCGGGTCGCCTGGATGAGGGTGTCTGTTGTAAGACCCGAAACACCCAGTGACTCCTGGAAACAACACTGATGATGTGTCCAAGGTTGTGCATCAGTAGATGTTTCTGTAAACTACAGAAGACATGTTGTGGTCAATGATCTTGTTATATATATATATATATATATATATATATATATATATATATATATTTATATTTAGTCTCTTTAAAAATTAATCTTTGCAAATAAATAAATAAATAATACATGGTCTGCACTTATTTAGCAATAATTTATCCTTAGCAGTATTCAAAGCACTTTGCATTGCGTCACATTCACACACCAATAACGGCAGAGCTGCCATGCAAGGCGCTAGCCTGCCAATGGGAGCAACTTGGGGTTCAGTGTCTTGTCCAAGGACACTTCGGCATGTGGAGTCATGTGGGCTGGGAATCGAACCACCAACCCTGCAATTTGTGGACAACCTGCTCTACCACCTGAGCCACAGCCACCCCATAAATTCCGGGTTCAATACAAGTTCAGCTCAATCAACAGCTTTTGTGGCATAATATTGATTACCACAAAAATGTATTTTGACTGGCCCTTCCTTTTCCTTGAAAGGCAAAAATCAAGGTTATAGTGAGGCACTTACAATGGAAGTGAATGGGGCCAATTCGAACATTTTAAAATACTCACTGTATCAAAAGTATGGCTACAAGACATTTTTCTGTGTTAAGTTATTGCCAATTTTACAACTTCATTGCCATGATGATGTAATATCAACAAACCCTAAAATTACTGTAAAAATGACAATTTAAATAACTTTACAGCTCAAATAATACACAAGTTTTATTAGAAGAATTACGTGTGTTTTTATAAAATTATAAGCTTCGCATTTCTGGCCATAACCCCTCCAAAATTGGCCCGATTCAATTCCATTGTAAGAGCCTCAGTGTAACCTTGATTTTTGCTCTTTTTAAAGAAAAGGAGGGACGAGTCGAAATTAATTTTTGTGGCAATCAACAGAATGTCACAAAACCTGTCAATTGAGTTTAACTTGTATAGAACCTGGAATATTTCTTATATGTGTTACTTGATTCACATCATTTTGTAGAAGACATTGATTTCCACAGGAGAGTATGATTGATAAACATGTCAGTACCAGACTGTTTGATTTTAGGATTGTTAATTGTTATCAAAATTGTCACATGTTTGCTGATAAAATCATGTTTTGTTCATGTTCAGAGGTGCCGTGCTGTGTGTTTCTTGATGACTTTCACATATACAAATATATATATATATATATATATATATATATATATATATATATATATATATATATTATGCAATAAAGCAGGAGAGATGATATAACGAGCATTCTGGGGCATCCTAACACCCTCTTTAACTTGAACATATCAGAATGACACGGTCATGATCCAGGGATAAGAGGCTGCTCTCAAAGCATTTATGGGAGATTTTGTAACAATTAAAAAAACTAATGCAACTCCCATACAAGATAACCACAAAGATCCAAAATACCAAATCTTCTCATATAAAAGACATCCAAAACACGACGACAAAAGCAGCATTTTTGACTCAATCTCCAATGTCAAAAATGAAAAAAAATATCTCACTCCTGGAGATAGAAGTTGTTGAACTGAAAGAATTAATGATGTCCCACCTGAAAGAAACCCAGCTAGCAAAAAGTCGTCTATTAGACATTGAATAGACGTAAATCTTCAACCATGGATTCCATGATTCAACCGTGGATTGTATATATATATTTTATTACGGAATATGTAAATGTCTTTAAATTTATTTGAGATAATAATAAACATGGTTTGGTAGTTTGTTTTCTCCGTTGTTTTAGCATGTAGCCTATAACAATTATCCTAGCTGTCTTAGATTATCAGTTGAACATCTTAGATGATCAGTTGAAAACACGTAGTCAAACAGTCCAGCCGAAACTACTTAGTTGAAATCATGTCGTAAACCAGTCCAAGGCGGACCGACTTATTTTCAACCATATTTCAACGTTGAAAAACGGTAATTGTTTACTGGGAAACAACATGCAGAAGCTTACTTGAACTGACTTGTTGTATTTAATACAAGAGATTGAAGACTTAAAGAGAAACAAAGAACAAATGACACAAGTCACAACTCTCCACAAGTTCAGCAAACTAAAGAAGAGGGACCAATCAAACACTGAAAAACTCAAAGTTAAAACTCTATATTCCATATGTTAGATTATTCCGTTGTCTACGTATTTCCCCCCAGAGGTAAATGGAATAAATTAAGCAACAGACAAAATTAATTACACATTTGAAAAATTGGCCATTTTATCTAACACTAGAAAACCAAACAAACTTAAAACAAATCAACGAAAAATAAAAAATGCTGTCTGGTTCGATGATGAATGTAAATGTCTTAGAAAAGAACTAAGACCACTTGCCAACAAAAAAATAAAGAACCAGCCAATCAGATGGCAACTCACAATTCTCTTACTTAACTGCCCGAAAAAGTACAAAAGACTATACACAACAAAAGAGAGAACTATTTTAAATTTAGATCTATAAAAAAATGTCAGATCTGAATCTGAAACACCACTGCAAAATGCCAAAATGTGGAATTCTTACTTTAAAAAAAACTATATAAAAAATATTAACCAACCAGTCCCAAAAAATATATAATGGGAAATCTTGAATATTTCATGAAAACAATAAAAAACTATCAAAAACCTTTGGATACATATATAATGCTGTCAAAAATAAAATAACATGTCTGTTGAGTTTGTCAGTTGGTTTAGTATGTTTTGTTATATTCTCTCCCATATATCTTGCAGGCATGGCCGGCATGCATGATCAGTCAATGATCAGCAATCATTGATTGTTCCCAGGGGAACGCTGATCACACTAATTAGCATGCCGAGCAACACCTGTTCCCCTCTAATTCTCTCCCTTCTTAAGCCCTTCGTGTTCTCAGTGTCTTTACTGAATTGTTGTTTGGTGTGAATTAAATAACCTCACTCTCTCTGTCTAGTTGACCCGTCTTGTGTATCTGTTGGTTGCTCACATGTCGGGTGTGTGGTTGCCTTCCAGTTTGCTGCGTGTCAGCCGGGTTTCCAAGGAGGATACCTAGTCTTTGCCTGTGTGTCGGGAGCTAGATCGCCCTACCCTGCTGAGTGTTGTTCTGCACCTCACTTAGCTTCAATGGAGTGTTCCACAATGCACACACTCATTCTACGAACACACACTTCACAGGTTGCCCTTTGTGCGGCCATGCACATTCTTCTCAAAGATCTCTTCCTGCTGCTGCTGCTGCCGGTTTGGGATCCTTGACATCCACAACTCAGTGAATACTTCTATATATTGTAAATAAACCCTTTGAACTATTCCTCTGCCCTTGGGTTTGTCTGTCTTGCTATCGTATTAAGAAAGCATTTGGACAAGATGCATTAGTAATGAAATTCTTAAATACAGCAGCCACAACATCTTTTAAGCTCTAGTCAAATTATTTAATTTGGTTTTATGGTCTGGCATCTTCTCTGAGATTTGGTCTGAAGGACTGATCGTTCCTATATACAAAAAAGGAGATACATTTGACCCCAATAATTATTGTGGTATTTGTGTGGGCAGTGCCCTAGGGAAGTTATTCTGCAGTATAATAAATATTGGTATAGTCACATTCCTTACATAACATAAAATCCTAAATAAATCACAAACTGGCTTTTTACCAAAACATCAGGTCACATCTACTCTCTATACCCTAATAGACAAAAACATCAAGGGCAAACAGGAAAATGTTTGCATGCTTTGCAGATTTAAAAAGCATTTGACTCCATTTGGGATGTTGGTTTAATTTACAAACTCCTACAAATCAGCATTAGTGGGAAAACATTTTATATTATACAATCCATATAGACAAAGAGTAAAAATGGGAAATCAGAGAAGTATATTCTTCCAGCAGGGTTGTGAATTGAGACAGGGATGCAGTCTGAGTCTGACTCTATTAAACATCTATATAAATTATCTTGCAGAAGCTCTTGATCGGTCCAGCTTCCCTGGCCTCACTCTACACTACACTGAAGTGAAGTGCCCGCTGTATGCAGATGATCTTCTGGTGCTATCACCTACAGCGGAGAGGTTCTCACCCTGCACCCTATTGTCACGACTTGGCAGTGCCAGTCAACCTGGATAAAACCAGAGTTATGTTGTTCCAGAAAAAGACCAGATCTCAGGGAAACCGATTCCAGTTCACTTACAGAGGAATGAATAAATAATTCTATAATAAAACTAATACTAAAATATGGATGTGAAATATGGGGACCCATTACAAATTTTCACCATTGGGATAAAACGTCAACAGACAAAAATAGGATTTGAAAAAAATATTTTATGTGCATATTGAAGCACCTCAAATAGTGCCTGTAAGGCTGAATTAGGTCTGTACCCCTTAAGCATTGACATTCAGAAAAGAGTCGTATAATTCTGGTACCACCTCAAACTGTCTGATCCAGAATCTATCAAATATAAAGCCCTCCTCGCCAATGAAAACCCTGCTGTATCACACCCTGTGAATATTCTCACTCTGAAACGTGTTAAAGCAAATTTGATATCCACTCCAATTACAAATCTAAACGTATTAATGAAATTCACAAAAGATGAAAACATGATCACGATGAAACTTTAAAAACTGAATTTGAACTCCACAACAAACTTCAATGCTATTCAGCCCTAAACAGAACTACCAAATTACTTACCAATTAAACAATTTAAAGAAAGAAAGATTCTGTCTAAACATAGACTAAGTGACCATGATCTAGAGATAGATCGAGGAAGACATAAGAGGTCCTGGTTACCGAAAGAGCAGAGGTTATGAAGATAGTGTGATACAAACTAAATAGAAGATGAGATACACTTCCTTTTTATTTGCTGTCACAGTCTGTCTCCCTCATGTTTCCTAGGACGCTTATTTTGAAGTGTTTCCCCTGGGCTACGTTACCCAGTATGCTCTGCCCTCATCACTGCCATCTGTTCCTTATTGTTCTCACCTGTTTTCCATTCCCTCATTAGGCCATGTATGTATAAATACCCTAGTTTAGTTCCTCCTTTGTCAGTTCTTGTTTGTTTTGAGTTTGTTTTGCTATCATTTTTATTAAAGCCAGCAAATAGATCCTACGTCTCCTGTCTCATCTCAGCAACCACGCCTGACATTTGCCCAAAGTACCAGACTGTCAGAGAAACATTCTTTAACCAATTTGAAACATTTCATCATTAATTCCATAAACTCTGATACAGAGTAACTCCAATATGTACTTGGAGAAGATGAAAACAAAACCACACTAGCTGCTAAAACATGTGTCTGATATTCACAATATAAGAAATACTTAAGTCACATGTAATATATTAGTATTTACAGATTTCCCTCTTCTTTTTTCACTTTTACTTATTGTATTATTGCAATTTTTTTTAATTATATTTATTTGATTTGAATTATGGGGACACTAGAATTGTACTCATAAACCACATAGCATAATACCTTTGTAATTACCAGTTTTTAACCTAAAAAATGTTTTTGTAAACTGCACACACACACACACACACCATCTGCTGTACTGAAGTTTCAGTGCAGTATTCCGATTAGCGACGACAGCAGAATAGTGTATTTTGTGGCGTATGTGTTTTGAGTCATGAATAAATCAGCTGGGGAGAGAGCCAACTAAGTAAATAAAACACAATGGTTTATTTGCTATTATTGTGAGGAATACATAAGTGAAATTCTGTCCTATATCAATAGATAAAATTAGGATTTGAAGTTTTGAGCTCCAGGCTCATAACATTTGCGCAGGACTGAAATTCAGCATCAGAATGATCAACAACAAAAAAAAAGAGAGTGATTTTTACTCCTAACAAAGTGCAGAATGGTACATAGGTGGTACAAAACATAGGTTCTATTAACTAGCAGGACAGTTCATCAGTTAAAAAGTATGGTGGTGGTACAATGGTGCAGTGATGCTATCAGAAGGTAATACCATGGTACTTGGTATTACTATGTGTCTTTCTCTGCGCTAATTTGTGCTTTTGTCTTCCAGGATGAAGGGGAAAAGGAAGAGCACTAAGGTAGACAATTGCAATAATAGCAACAGTACAAGATTGGCCCTACAAACCCACCAATACCCATGTGTGTGCATGCTGCCTGGGATGAGTGCCAAGGTTGTTATGGGAGAAAGAGACTGAAAGCTTATGTAATAACCCTCTCTTCTGGGTACAGAGACACATCACAGTGCTCTGTCCTCCGTGCCAGTGAAAGAATCATCAACTTGCACACACAAGCCATAGAAATAGGTCACATTTAAATTTGGCCGCAGTACAGTTCTGATCTTAAGCCAAAACTAGTGGACCTCAAGCAACAGACCTTTAATATAGCCCCACAGTTTTCACTTTGTGTTGAGTGAGCATTCAGTAAACCAGCCAATTGTTTCATTCAGACAAATTGGTGATAATGTCAACATGACTATCAAAAATTTATGTTTTGAAGCACTGAGTAGGCAATAAATAAACTCTGATTAATGCAGCTTTACCCTCTGTAATGAAATATTGCCATTGCACAGCAACCCTGTGTATGCATCCTGCAGTGATGCAATGGAATGCTGAACGCTGATTGGTTGAGGTCAGGATGAGGGAAGTAAACAGAGGGGAGGGATCCAGGCTGGAAGAGCTTGACAGACTCAGTTAAAGTCAATAGGCTTCAAAGTTTGTGTGAAGTTCAGCTATGACAAGGGGCCTTTAATTAAAAGCAAGCTTTTTGAATTTTGACTTTCTGTTATTCATCTATGTCAGCGAATTGCTTTAAACACTGTAACTAACCTGCATTACTAAGGTTTCATATGTTCATGTTTTCAGTAGAAGTAGCCTACACACATTATTAAACAAAACTAAATTAAAAACAATGAAAATTCTGCCACTATTTGCCACTCATATCCAAACCAAAACACAAGAGGAACAGTTTAATTAATATGCCTGTTGTACAGCAGAATATTATAATGAGTGCCCCCCAGAGGAGTGGCGGAATAGCAAAGAACAGATGGGAAAGCTTTTTACATGTGTAAACCTGGCCAGCACTGGTGTCTAAATTAATTTAGTGATTGATGGAGCAAAAGACAAGACATGAAAGCGCTTTGTACAGAGATTCCATGCAGAATGTGGATAGACACACTGGAATTTTATACTTTGTAACTAAAATATCAACACATCAGATTCAGAAAGAGCTTTATTGCCAAGTATGCTTCCACATACAAGGAATTTTTCTTGGTGACAGAAGCTTCCAGTACATAAACAATACAACAACAAGACAGAGATGAAAGCAAATCAAAATATAAGTATATATAGAAATACACAGTAATAAAATATACATACAGTATGTACAAATACAAATCTGTTATATACAGTGCAAGGGAATGTAATGCAGACGAGGTAGGATATGTTAAATAAGATAACTGACTAGGCTGTGTATCGCACGCAATTATAGTATAGTTTTAACTGTTCATGAGATCAATAGTCTGAGGGAAAAAACTGTTCTTGTGCCTGATGGTTATGGTGCTCAGTGCTCTGTAGCGTCAGCCAGAAGGCAACAGTTCAAAAATATAATGGGCTGGGTGAGTGGGGTCCAAAGTGATTTTACCAGCCCTTTTCCTCACTCTGGAAGTGTATAGATCTTGAAGGGAGGGCAAGGAGCAACCAATAATCCACTCAGCAGTCCGAACTGTCCTTTGTTGTCTTCTGATGTCCGATTTCGTAGTTGAACCAAACTAGACAGTTAATGAAGTGCAGAGGACAGACATAATGACTGCTGAATAGAACTGGATTAGCAGTGCCTGTGGCAGGTTGAAATTTCGCAATTGGTGAAGAAATTACAACTTCTGCTGTGCCTTTTCCACAATGGAGTCAATGTGGGTCTCCCATTTCAGGACCTGTGTGATGGTAGTGCCCAGGAACCTGAATGACTCCACTTCAATGTTGGGACGTTCTTCCTAAATTCCACAATCACCTCCACTGTTTTGAGCATGTTGAGCTCCAGGTTGTAATGACTGCACCAGTGAGCCAGCCTTTCAACCTACCTTCTGTATGCAGACTCATTGTCATCTTAGATGAGAAAGATGACAGTAGTGTCATCTGCAAACTTCAGGAGCTTGACAGAGGGGTCTTTGGTGTGCAGTCGTTGGTATACAGGGAGAAGAGTAGTGGGGAGAGCACACATCCCTGGGGGGCACCAGTGCTGATCATACATGTGCTGAAGTGAATTTCCCCAGTCTCACTAGCTGCTGCCTGTCCATCAGAAAGCCAGTGATCCACTTACAGATAGACGTGGGAACAGACAGCTGAGTTCATTTATTCCATAGGAGAGCTGGGATAATGGTGTTGAAAGCCGAACTGAAGTGACAAAAAGGATCCTTGCAGATGTACCTGGTCTGTCCAGATATGATTCAATCCCATGTTGACTCCATCATTGACAGACCTGTTTGCTCTATAAGCAAATTGAAGGGAATCTAGAAAGGGTTCAGTGATATCCTACAGTGAGTACGTAGTCATTAAGTCCTTTGATCTTGGGTTTCTTTTGGACAGGGATGACAGTGGAATGTTTGAAGCAGCAGGGAACATCACACTGCTCCAGTGATCAGTTGAAGATCTGTGTGAAGATGGGGCCAGCTAGTCAGCACAGGATTTTAGACAAGTGGATGAAACACCTTCTGGGCCCTGTGCTTACCTTGTCATTTGTTTCCAAAAGCCCTGGCACACCTCCTCTTTACAGATCTTAAGTGCAGGTTGAGTAGCACTGTAGACTCAAATCTACAGTAAAACACATTCAGTCATCAGTCAGTGGTTTGTTCCCTACAGGGTTGGGGGATGGTGTCTTGAAGTTAGTAATTAGTAAAACTTTCAGGCCTCTGCACACATGGTACTAAACTAAGACAGATGGTTACATTTGTAAACTATACAGTAAGACCGTTATGATTAAGTCCTCCTGTTTGATATAATTTAATATTAATGCTAAAATAATGTATCAAAATTAAGATTATAATTTCAGCGTTGTTCTTTATATTAGTGTGTAGACCAAAAATAGTTTGGCGGGAATTACAATGAGGTAGTGAGGGATAGACACCATCTCAATAGGCTGTACAGCTGTTTAATGTGTTTTACGATCACTCTGCTGGAAAAACATTGGAAAAATGTTTCCAAGAAATTTCAGTTGATAAAAAAAAAACTCTACACAAAATTAGTTGATGAAAACTATATGAGATCGAGGAGCATTGCATATCTTATACGTTGTGTGCCATTGAAGAGATAGTCTATCCCTCACAGCCTGGTTTTCATTCCAGTCAAAAACTAAAGATTGCGCAACCTTGAATAAGGTGATTTGATCTTTAATTAGATCATTCAACCAGCAGAGGGAGACATACATGTTGTTTACAGAGACGTGTGCATGCAAATTATTGCTGATTTATTCACATGAAGCATGTGTATACTGACAAGTATAACAAAAAAGAGAAGGGGGGGCAAAGACAATCTGATACATAAATTGCTGTCAGTCAGGAATTGCCTGCACTTAATCTGTTCTTCGCTTCTCTTAACGGTGTGACGTGCAGCGGCGACAGCTTGAGACAGTTTCCATGACAACTGGAGCCTCCTTGACTTCAGAGCGGAGACCACCTGTCAGTCAAACAGAGCATTAGCACTGCTAATTAGGCAATGCCATATAGCTCAGAGAAATATACGAGTGAGACACTTCCAACCAAATTCAGAAAATGCATTGATTCTGTCTTTCCTGCCAGTACTGCATTTGAGAAAGAATTGCAGATGAATCTTCTTTGGCCTGTTACTCTTTACTCTCCAGTTAGTCTATGAGACAGGGCCAGCAGGGGACAGCCTGGTCACAGACAGTCCTAGTGTGGTCAGATGTCATACATTACTCATCCCCATCATTTAAAACTAAATTTCTCTAACCCTTTCCCTATCACTAAAATCTGAATGGTTAGAAATATTGTGTCATGATTTTGATCAAGGATCACACCCTACGTAGCAGAAATCAGTCACTGAATAACAAAACAACACTTTGGATGGTACTCAAAAAAGAACTCACAAACTTGCAATACTGATCTCTCAAAGGGTTTATTTCCAGTAAAGGAATGATTCAATCAAATTTGAGTCCTGTGTGTGAATGTGCCTACTTGACTACAGTGTGTGGGATGACATTGTGTAAGGCGTGTAATCGGGTTGATATGCGTTTTAATCCTGTTTTCAAGTATTTAAAATAAAAAATAGAAATGTTGAGAGATATTCAAACATTCTTTGCCTGTGTATATACATAAGAATTTAAAAAAAATTCCTATGCTTTTGGTTATTTCAGTGAAAATGTCTGGGTCTGGACATTCATTTTCAATCACAAATTTACCAAATACAAAAACAACATAAAAAGAACTGGAATATTCAATATCAAACAAACACTGATTTAATTGCAGGGATTCACAAATATTGTTTCATTCTTAAGAGCTAAATATAAGCACTGACTAAAAACGGTAAGTGCGTAAAGCTGAATTTGGCATTATGATGAGGGTAAATGATCGTGACTCAAGTACAACAATGAAAAACAATCACATATTGTCATTAAAGGCTTTCTGACATTATCAATAAAAGGACTCAAGACAGTACCCTTTGATTATAAACTACACAGATCACATTTACTGAAGACTTTGAGCCATACTTGACAGACTGTATGCTGAAATTTATCAGGATATGCAAATATCCATATATGGCTGATAACTGGATCACATACAGTAGAAATCAGAATTTTACATACAACTTAGCCAATTATATTTAAACTAAGTTTTTCCACAATTCCTGACATTTTATCATAAAATATTCCCTGTCTAAGGTCCGTTAGGATTACTACATTATTTTAAGAATGTGAAATGTCAGATTAATGGTAGAGAGAATTATTTATTTCAGCTTTTATTTCTTTCATCACATTCCCAGTGGGTCAGAAGTTTACATACACTTTGTTAGTATTTGGTAGCATTGCCTTTAAATTGTTTAACTTGGGTCACACGTTTTGGGTAGCCTTCCACAAGCTTCTCACAATAAGTTGCTGGAATTTTGGCCCATTCCTCCAGACAGAACTGGTGTAAATGAGCCAAGTTTGTAGGCCTCCTTGCTCGCACACGTTTTACGGTTTTGCCCACAAATTTTTGGATATCAGGGCTTTGTAATGTCCACTCCAATACCTTGACTTTGTTGTCCTTAAGCCATTTTGCCACAACTTTGGAGGTATGCTTGAGGTCATTGTCCACTTGGAAGACCCATTTACGACCCGGCTTTAGCTTCCTGGCTGATGTCTTAAGATGTTGCTTCAATATATCCACTAAATTTCCTTCCTCACAGTACCATATATTTTGTGAAGTGCACCAGTCCCTCCTGCAGCAAAGCACATGATGCTGCCACCCCCATGCTTCACAGTTGGGATGATTCTTCGGTTTGAAAGCCTCACCATTTTTACTCAAAACATAACGTTGGTCATTATGGCCAAACAGTAAAATTTTTGTTTCATCAGACCAGAGGACATTTCTCCAAAAAGTAAGATCTTTGCCCCATGTGCACTTGCAAACCATTGTCTGGCTTTTTAATGGTATTTTGGAGAAGTGGCCTCTTCCCTGCTGAGCAGCATTTCAGGTTATGTTGATATAGGACTCATTTTATGGTAGATATAGATACGTGTCTGCCTTCTTCCACCAGCATCTTCACAAGGTCCTTTGCTGTTGTTCTGGGATTAATTTGCACTTTACACCAAACTACATTCATCTCTAGGAGACAGAATGTGTCTCTCCCATGATGACATCCACAAGTACACCTCCAATTCAGTACATCTCTAATCAGATGCTAATTGGCTAATTGCCAAAAGGCTTGACCATTTTCTGGAATATTCCAAGCTGCTTAAAAGCACAGTTAACTTAGTGTATGTAACTTCTGGCCCACTGGAATTGTGATAGTTAATTAAAATTGAAACACACTGTAAACAATTTTTGGAAAAATTACTTGTGTCATGCACAAAGTAGATGTCCTAAACGATAGTTTGCTAATATGAAATCTGTGGAGTAGTTAAAAAAATTGTTTTAATGACTTCAACCTGAGTGTATGTAAACATCTGACTTCAACTGTACATCCAACTAAACACATACTGTTTTGCAGCAAAAAAAGGAAATTAAACAATGGCTACATATTTCAGCAAATCGACCCCCAAGTAATTCAAATTGGAGAAACCCAAAATGCAAAACCTTAGCCCAAAAATGAAAATTCTGTCATAATTCACTCACTCATATCTTGATTGAAGCCATTATGACTTCCTTTCTTCCGTGAAACACAAAAGGAGATGTTAGGTAGAATGTTAACTTAAGTCACAATTACTGTCAATGCATTTTTTCTTCTCCAAACAACAAAAGTGAATGGTGACTGAGGCTAACATTCTTCCTAAAACCTCCATTTCTGTTCCACCGAAGAAAAATTTGTCAGGATTTAATCAACATGCAAGTAAATGATGACAGAATTGTCAGTTCACAGGGTGAACTATCCCTTTAATGTCTCTGCTGTCCTGTTCAAGTCTTATGTAAATAGTCGACACAAGATTACTAGGGGTTTGGGCAAAAAATGTTGGCAATGCCACCAAATACTGAATATGTGACTTAATAGATTTTAGTGTTCTTTTGAGATAAAAAAAAAAAGTAAATATTAAATAAGAAAACAAATGTGTGACTAGCATCATAAGAGATTCCAAGAAGTAAACATAAAAATCTTGTAACAGCATCTTTTCAATTACAAGAAAAAAATCTATTGCTTCAGAAAAAAAATTTATGTTTTAAAGATAAAGCCAAAGTATACATCAGTTATCCGTGCTGCTGATCGGAAAATGTACTGTCTGAAGTGATGTAAATTTCGTCAGCAGTAGTCTGCACGGACTGTCTTTATGGGGCCCGGATTTTCTAGCTTAGCGGATAGTGCTCGACTATATGAATCATTAGCACATGCACCTGTCATTGACTGCCTTTAAAAGATTATCACGAAGCAGTCATAGCACACATCTGTCGAATGTGTTTGTAAAAAAGGTGAAAAAAGTATACTTTGAAAGTCAACCCGGTCATCATTTATGTCATCAACCCTTATGTGTTTCTTCCATAGAACACAAAAGTAGAAGTTAGGCAGTCACCATTCACTTTCATTTTATGCAAAGATGCTATGAAAATGAATGGTAACTGAGAATAACACACTACCTAATATCTGCATCTGTGTTCCAATAAAGCAATTAAGTCATAGAGGTCTGGAACAACATAAGTATAAGTAAATAATGACAGATATTTCATTTCTGGGTGAACTATACCTTTAACTAGGTCCTCCTCAGTAATCTAATGAATGTGCCAATGAAGCACATTTTTCATTCTTGTGCTAAAATAATTCATTCATAGGATTGTGGTCTTTTTGCAAACATAATTAAAACATATAGCGAAAAAACAAAATACCTGGGTCACTGGCAAAATATGTAAAGCAATATGGAATCTGTATATAGACAACAGATAAACACTTCCTCTTAAACTCACAGAAGCTAAAATGTAGCTTAAAATATACAAAGTATATCACAAAGGAATACTATAGCTTATCCAGCAGTAACAGCAACTACAGTGAGTGTATGGTGCAATTGTGTGATAAAATTCAGTGTCAGTAAACATCCAGCTTTGTCTTTAGTGACAAGACTTTTCTAACTGCATTATTCTTTTTATTTTGAGCAGGAGAGTAATTTGTATGTTATTTATGGTTTGGGGGGTCTAATGGTAAAGTCCCCTCATTCTCCCCACTCCTGCTCTTTATTTTAATTTCTCTCAGATTAGCGGACTGCTCAGAGCAAAGGTGGGGCACACCCTGAGTGACCCCAACAGGTCGATTCTTCCACTGAGTGCTTGTTGGGGGGTAACTGCAGGGGTAAAGCGCATCCCCTCCTCCAAACAAAATCTCCCCTTCACCATCATCTCTGAATACACCAGCCAGGTTACGATTATGACAGTTTCTCTGTAAGGGGAGATGTGAAGGTCTAATAACGGATTGGCTCACATGTGGTAACTTCAGCAGCTCTTGCTGAGGTGAGGAGCTGCTTTGCTGGGCAGATTCAAAGTCCCGCCCACAACCCCGCCTCAAACCATCCACAGTTACCCTGAAGGGTTGGCGTGATAACGCCACGTCACTGCATTCTCCAGTCCTACTCTTTGAGTCATAGGTGTAAAACTCACTAGTCTGAAACTCCAGACTGTCCGTATCAAGTGAGCGACTGCGTCGATTTAGTGCTAATGGGGCAGGGACTGGGGGAAATGGCCGACCCAAACTGAGGTGCCGTGGAAGGCTGGTGATGCCCCACACGTTACTAAGCAACAGACTTTGTTCGTAGGCATCAATGGTACGCTGGTCACACTCTGCAAAGGCATCCTGCTGCAGGTAACAGCCATCATCTTCACAGGGCTCATAAGGGGATTCCTCCTCCTCAACAAGCTCGGTCTGCTGTTCACATTCACACTCATTCTCCATGTCGACCACGTCGAATGTGACAATGGCAGGCAGGGCATTCAGACTTGGGCCAAAAGGAGAACTTGTCTCAGAGCCATCGAGACTCTCTGTGGAGTTACAGTAAAGCCGGGTGTTCTTTGTAAAATCTACCAGCGCTTGGGAAAAACAGACCATCAGCTCTTCCTGGGATTTGCTGCAGCCTCTGGTAGGCAGAAAGGCGCTTTGATCCTTGGATTTATGCAATCTGGGTAGTTCTGGAACATTTGGGCTAAGCCCTGAACTTGCATGAGATTCAAACAATGGACTACCCTGGATCTGACCCCTGCTTTGAGGCACTGGTTCTTTCACTGGTTCTGCCTGGGATCTTGGTGGTGATTGAGGATAGCGCGGATTAATAACTTCCTCTAAAGCCGTCTTACCATTGCCTGTGGTAGCACCTGAATCATCATAGAAGCAGTCATCATGGAACAGAAGTTGGTCTTTGGATGGGCTTCTAAGATTTTGGAGCTCACAGCACAGAAGGGCATGCTGAATCTTGCTCAGACGCTCCTCCTCCGTCTCCATAGCACCTGTCTCTAGGGCAGTGGATGCCAGGGTGTACAGAGGGTTGGTTGGACTCTTATTACCCTGCAAGCTTGCAGGAGGAATAGTTGGGCTGAGCAGGCGATCGTCAGGCTCAAAAAGTTCATAAAGGGCATCGCCACTGTAGCTGTCCCGTGGAAGCCTTTCCTGATATGGACGATCTCTATTCTCCTCCTCCATTCCTGGTGTGGTGGAGTCATAGTATCCCTCGTCACTGTTGGGTACAGACTCTTGACGATCACTCTGAGGGCTCAAAAGGTTAGCGGGGCTCAGGGCCATTTCTGTGATGTCCAATGGGCTGCTGCTGGTGTTTGCACGAATGGAGCTGATTTGCTGATCAGGAGTGAGTGAAGGGCTGTCTGAGCCCCTGTCCGAGGAGACGTAGCAAACTTCATCAATAGCTTCTGATTCCCATAAGCTCTGCAAGTAATCTCCTTCCATCTCTCCAGGTGTTGCCATCTCCTCCCCTCCACCTTGATACGTGACAAAACAGGAGCTCCGCTTTCCAGCATTTCGGCCACCTCTCTCACCAGACACTGTGCTTTCAGCAACGCTGACATCATCCTGGTCTGCAATGATATCTCCACAACCTGTCAGCGAATCAAAGCTCTTCAATGATGAAACATCACCAAACATTAAGTTCACACTGTCAGATGAGCAGGATACAGCAGGCAGCTCCCTATCTGGTATGTCCATATTCTGCTCAGCCAAACGGTCTAGATCAGACTCAGCAGACAAAGGTTGATGATATGTAGTCATTCCTTTCCGCCTCTCGATTTGCTTCTCTTGCCAATTCTCCTCTTCTTCTACTCTCTTCCTTTTATCCATCTCTCCTCTGCTTTTCTCAGGCACTAAAGTTACATCTTTTGTACATTCAGCAGCAGTGGCGGCCAATGGCATTATACACCCACTGCCAGCGGTTTGGTTAGGCACATCTGGTACCAACTTTTTGCCCTGACTGTCGCCATAGTTATCGCTACTATCACTGACGCTCAACAGGGCACCAGACACTGTTTTGGCACAGAGGCTTAAGGACATTTCAAGTGTCTCACGCTTTTCCAGTACAACATTTTTGTTCTTTTTGTGTCTTTTTATGCTGCTAAAGAAACCCCGAAGACCTCTCCGCTGCCGCGGAAGTGATTGGGACTTCCTGTGATCCTCCTGTGTTTTCAGTGGTTCGCTAGAGCTGCAGAACTCAAAGTCCCCTGAGGCCACTTCAGCGCTGCCTCTTTCCAGATCTTCCCAGCATGCTCTGCTCACCCCATCATATGTTTGGCTTTTTGTTACACCTGTTTTGGATGAGCCCTTTCCTTGACTTCTGCTAAGGCCACCAAAAAAGCTTGGCAGGACACAGAAGCTCTTTCGAACACCAAAAAACTTGAAACCAGTCTTGCGTATTTTCACTGAAGGTTGTGACTGAGGTTGTGGAGCATCATGGGAAACAGAGTCTGATTGTTGCCCCCCTGCTGCCCCAACATCCTCACTTCCTGTGGCAGTCTCCATGGTGACAGATGTGTCTGTGGACAGTGGCTAATGAAGCATGTTTGTCATAAATAACCCACCCAGAAGGGCAGGTTGGCACTGACTGGGACAGTGTTTATCAGACATGTTACACCTGTGTAAGAAACAGAAATTAGGACAGCATTAGAAACAAAAAAGAATGCAACAAATAACAAAAGACTGTGATATATTGTGAATGTAATAATTACATTGCTTGGCACATCCTTGAGTGCCTTGCATTGCACTTAGAATATGGTTATTACATAATATGGACTAATTTTGGAGATGCACCGATTGCAATTTTCTTGGCCGATTCTGATTTCCGATTTTTTGCAAGTGTGAACTGCCGATACCGATTTTTTACCGATACCAATGCAACATTTATTTTCATAATAAAATAAATTATTAAACATTACAATTTTCCCCAAACTGCACTAAGTTACAGGATCTTTTCTCACTTAAAGGGGTCATGACATGAGAAACCAAATTTGCCTTGATCTTTTGGTATATAAGAGGTCTTTGTATCATTAAAACGTCCTGCAAGTTTAATATTTTAAGACGTCCTCCCCATTCTAAACGAATCATTTATTTAATCAAGCTCAAAATACAGCTCGTTCTGGATTCATGGTTAGAAGTGACGTGACGGTTAGAAGTGACGTACCAGCGTTTGCATATGACCGCCTCCAGCACAAGACAACTACGCTCATTTCAGTATCGCCGTCGCCTCACAAGTGTTCAGTCGATGGACAGCGAGCTCTGACAGAGACTACTTGTGCACAGGAAAATTACGATGCCACACAGATGTGCTGTTCCTGGTTGTGGTCAAACAAAACCTCTGAATAAGCTGCCGAAAGATCCAGACGTCAGGGAAAAATGGATGCAGTTTATTTTTGCGGACGTCCCAGTCACGGCAGTGTTAACTTAAGCGTTTGTTCTGTACATTTTAAGGATGACTGTTTTGAGAACAAATCTCAATATGATGCTGGCTTTGCCAGAAAACTGTTGCTCATAGATAAGTCCGTGTCGACTATTTTGGGAACAACGACGACGCCAAACTGTAAGTAATCTATTTTCAACTTTAAACTACTTTTTAAAGCGCAATTTCATTCATTATGAATAATCACAGTGTTTTTACTTAGTTTACTTGCATATTGTTCTGGCTGGGGCGCCAATAATTGATACATAGGCACTGACGTTAGCCAATCATAACAGTGGGCGTTAACACTGAAGTCTTAAATGGAAAACGCTCCCAAAACAGACTGTTTGAATCAGAGGATGAGAAACAGGGTGGGAAAAGGTCATAAATCACTAGATTTTAAAAGTTTTTCTTAAAAAAAAATATATTAATACTATAATTGCACCTAAGGGAACATAATAATACAATAAAAAAAACCCATGTCATGACCCCTTTAAACAGCTCTCAAAATAAAGTGCTCTGTGACTGGAAAGAGGTAGAAATAACAATTAACTGCAAATGAGTTGCTTTATATAACAGATGTCATTCCCCACTGTTTTTATAAATTGACCTTTTTCTCTTGATTACTCGTCTAACAAAACAATTCCAAAGATCTGAAAAACTGAAGTGTCCAATACGCTCAACTTACGTTAGATGTCCAAATATCAGTTGTAAAACTGAGCACTGCTTCAGGAACGGCTTGTAACCATACCTGTCAACACTCCAGTTTTTCCCGGGAGTCTCCCGTTTTGTTATTTCTCCCAAAAAAATCCCGTAATTTGTATGGCCCAAACCACGTTATATGAATAATCACATCAATATATAATTCCAAGGTGGTCCAGTTGCCAGATCTTTAATTAAACGCATCCTACTCACACAATCGACACATCATACAAATTACAAATCATTTGTGACCTGGCAAGGAAAGTACCACCTACTCTGTATTGAGGAAATTTATCAGATTTCTGATCCCTCTGTCCTCAACTATGGAGAACGGCTGGTCATCCAGGGCCATGAATTCCATAATTTTCCTCGTAATTGCTTTGGTCTTTTCGCTGCTCATTCCAAGGAATGATAAGAGAGGCTGCTGACTTGTGGCTAGCTCTGAGCTCTGGCTAGCTTTAGCCGCTTTCCCTTTTTAGCTTCTTTTTTAAAATGGGCATTTTCAGCTGGGTGATGGTGTTTTAAATGTCTAATTAGGTTTGTTGTTCCGAAAGTTATTGTGGTGGTTCCCCAACGGTTTACTTTGGCCTTACAATTATTACACATTTCGAACTTTATGTATCCTTCACTCACACTGAAGATCGTCCACACCAATGACATATTTACATGCGGCTGTGACAATATTGCCTGCGCCGCTGGCAACAAAACGGACCAGCTTGGAATCGGAAAGACGTGAGGCTGACCGGCCGGTCACCGGTCCGGCCAAGCATGCGGAAAATCGGCTAATTCCGGTCCCTGGCTGGTCGATCGGTGTATCTCTAACTAATTTATTAAAATATATTTATTTATATCAATTAAATTAATTAAGTGTAATCTTTCCGCTATCAGACAGTACATATAAACAAAACAAACGAAAGCATGTACCCTAAAATGCAAACAATAACACAATTATTCTGCGTGTGATGCATAGTGATATGCACAGTGCACAGGTGTTTCACACCATAGTTGTTACTATTTGTGCAGTTCAGCATGGCTGGAACCAGGCTAGAAAATTGTATTGACCAAATAGCATCTAGGACCGAAACTGTCAGTTTTATAATGACACACATAACATAAGTTTCATTAGCTGCTAAACTGGCCCTACATTTGGTAGATACCTTAAACACCTCTTAAGCCATCTTTGCACTGCAAAGGTGACACAAAACCTGCACCTGAAGTGGCATTAAGTTGTATTTAAACTGTTTAATGCTTCTCAGAGCAGGCATAAATGCATTTACACAGCAGTTTAAATGTATCAAAAATGTAATGAGATGTTTTTTTAAATATAAATTATGAGTATAGAAATATGTAATTAATGAAAATATGAAGATATAATGTTAACTATAAGACTAAATTTAGAAGTACATTCTCTACCATTACAACAACAAGGTTTAAAGTTGCACTCATTTCCCCATTAAAAAGTTTTACTGAAAGAAAATAATTGTAATTTAGAAATGTATGCATAAAGTTGCTCACATAAGATTAGGATTAGTCATATCAGTAACGTTCCAAAGCTGTTTTACTCTACATGGTGGAGGGGTGCACTCATGGGGGCTGCCATTTTAGAATCACATGACCAGCTTGACGTTGCACATTGTCACTCTTGCATTCGTCATGGCTGATTGCGAATTTCTACAATTTCTACACTGAAAACTATTGCTTTTGAATTATGCTGCATCCAGGCCACTAGCGGTCACTGTAAGTCCAAGATGACACGAACAAAGTTACTGAGTGCTGTGCACCTTTAAGGCTATTGACGCTGCATTTCATTTACACATAACCAAAGCAGCATCAGAACTGCGTTTGATATTAGGGGCTGCAATTTTGTCAGATTTTGAGTCTTTACATTTAATTTTGAGCAGGCACAGAGCATGTTTAACTCGACAGTGTAGAGACATACTGACATTTTATAGTGTCAATTTATAAGAGCATAAGTTGTTGGTACAACACGATCACAGGTTAGACTGAAAAGATTTAACGTGCTCAGGACTTCATTAAACACACGCCCTGGGATGCGTCGCAAGTTGTATTTGATCGTAGTAACCATTGGCGCCTTGGTTTCTACGATCTACTATGCTTACGACGCTTATGGGTAACGCAACCCTGTACGCTTACAGTCTTTGTTTTTTTAGGTAATTTCCTTGGAAACTGGTGTGCATCTTGCAACAGATCGTGACAGACTCAGAGTTTGTCAAATAAATACTGAAGCAAAAAGGATCACTTACAACTCAATGTAACAGCTTAGCATTGAGATCTATACGCAAACACATACGCGTTAGTTCCGCATGGTTACATCTGCGATCAAAACAAAAGCTAACGGAACGCTACGGGCCTGATCATTCACATATATGTACAGCATAAACAAATGAAAACACAAAGTTATTTCATGCATTTAAAACAAACAAGAACCAGAGGAGCAACTGGACCCAGTACTGTATTGGGCTTACTACCAATTTAAAAAAAAAAAAAACATATCAACAGATTGCACGTAGTTGGACACCATCACTGCGCCTAAACGCGCACTAGCGCTGACGCTAACCAGCTTCATCACACACATTAATGTAACTGACGTGCAGACACAGCAGTTTTCGTGAGCTCACTCACGCCCGTTTCGAATGAAACACAAAATAATACACGGAGGTGGTAACATATGCGAGACTTACGTTATTTTATCATCTTTTGCAGTGACCAAACGTGCAGTGATCCGCTCTCTCCTCGAGCAGCGCTGCAGGAGCTCTGTAGACTGATTCATTTGTTCATTGAGCGCTGGAACGGCAGGCGGAGTTTCCATCCGACGTGCATTCTGGGAAATGTAGTATGGCACTGGACTGGTATTATTTGTTCCAACGTGTCAATTAAAAGTTATCACTTAGATTTATTAATCCATTCATCTAAATGAATGTGCTTTACATTTTCTACACTACAACAATACATAAAATATTATAATCATAGTTTATGGATTGAAATAACAATAACTGTGGCAGAAATTAGGTATGCACCTTGAATTCCCCAATAAATGTAGATTTTGTTGAGAATAAATATAAAATATACCACAGTAAATATAGTGAATTTCTGCAGTCCAATTTTATGAAAATTAATAAATAAATAAGCTTGATGTTGCACATAATTACAATTTGGTAATTTAAACAAAATACCTCTGTAGAAAATAAAGTGTATATCTATTTTTGAACTAGCAAGGTACCGCAACATTGGTGTTGATTTCTACATATTACTGTTGCTCTGGAAAACATGCTCATTATGAAGAAACTCAAACCCTTTAACTGCAGAATGAACAGAATGAACACTTTTTTCCAGCACCTTGCTGGTTTTATGAAAGCTGTTGGATGAGCACATCGGCTCTTCATAGGTATTTACAGAGACAAATACATCACAGAAGAGATTAAATATGTCATATTATGATTAATATGAGAGTTAACAAGAATTTTATATCTTTCATCATGCAGTTACTGTTAACAAAATACATCAGGTTATAGGCATGATGTGATAAAAGCTCCATGTTCATCACATTATGTGATCTACAAAATCAATTGAGCACGTAAATACTCCTTTTACAATGGTTGAATTTAGAATGAGAAATAATAAAATAACCTTTTAAAGGTAGAACATTAGGCTAAACTAAACTTATGACAACAATCTTGATATGGTTACACATTTCGTTCTAATTTGAACGGCATTCAAGCAAATTAATGCATGAAGGTGTTTCAGTTTAATACACTTTGTAGACATAAACTGGTTAGCAGTGCGTCGAACCACTTGTTTTCAGTCTGTCCTTTACAAAAGGCACAGCTTAGTGTGTACTGGCTTGTCAGTGAACCAGTGTGCTGTTCATTGGCTTGTGTTTGAGATAGTTGATGAGCCTGGGCGGAATCTCAAGAGAACTTATAGACAGAATCCTGTTCACCTGTATCAGGTGTCTACGGATGGTCAATCTACACTGAGACACCAAAGGCTTTGGACTCCCTGTGAGAAAGAGAGGGAGGAAAACAAGGTAAAGAGATCTTTAAAAAAGCAAAACAATTTACAGCATATTTACAATGTTCACATGCCATCCTGCAAAATCATCTGGCTAAAATTGAAGAATTTCAAACACAAATTACATTCTTCCCTCGTTATCTCACATTCCCTTTTTCTCACCTCGCTCTCTCAGCAGTAGTTCAACAGCTTCATTCTGTTTGGTGCTTTTCTGTATAATAAGAGTAGGCAGGTAGACATTGGCCCCAAAGTCTAAGAGCAGCTGAATATATTCGACTCCACAGCCGTGTCTCAAGCATAATTCCAGGACTGTCTTCTGCTGTGTGGTCTTGCCAATTACCTTCTCTTCTGGACTGTTATAGTTCGGATCAGCCCCATATAACAGTAACATTTTAAAGCAGTCCAGGTGTCCATATATGGCTGACAGGTATAGTGGCCCGCTGGACACCGCAACCCCTGAAGCCCACAATGTCACCTTAGACCTTGCGTTGACCTCTGCCCCATGCTGAAGAAGCTGGCGGAGGATCTCTGGATCTCCCTCCCGAGCGGCGGTGAGCACAGGTGAGCTGTTGTTCAAGTGACTTCCATTAGGGTTAGCTCCAGCACGGAGCAGAGCGAGCACACAGCTCAAGTAACGCCTGCACACAGCTGTAAAAAGAGGAGTTTGGGCCTTTACATCCAGATAGTCCACCTCTGCCCCATGTGCCAGGAGCAACTGCAGGCATTTCAGGTGACCTGCATGAAAAAAAGACAATAAAGTCTGAAGAAATCTGCAGAAGGATATTAGAGGGTGCATATAGGGACGTTACTTGTACCTTTAGATGCTGCCATGCGTAACGGGGTATCTGGGATGCCCCAACCACCCTGCTGGTTACTGCACCCTGTAGCTTTCTTGTGAGAGCAGCTCAGCCAACAGGAAGTGGTCATCATCAGCCAACACTTGGTTCAACTCCAAATTTTCAGCAGCTGATTCATCCTCCTTCACCGGCGGCAGCTGGAGAATAGGAGCACTGCAGAAGAAAATAAAAAGATATATTAAAGTGTATGCACATCAGGGACTTGCATGGAAGTAGCTTAGTGGCCCAAGCCTGCCCCTTTGCCCATCTGGGCTGAGGTGCCCCTCTGGAGAAAGAAATTATATTTGAAAATAGTCACTTTGCAGATGCTTTTTATCCACAGTGTCAAGGCAATTAAGACATGATGAATAGTAAAACACTCTCTGCGTAATTTTTTAAACGTGCGCTAGATTACGGTCTTCGACTGTTCCATCCTGTCTCTTGTTTTGCAAGGCAGCAGATCTGGAGTGACAGGGGAGGGGCGCTTGACACTTGAGCAGGTCGAGAAGCATCAGAAATGCTCATTAATTAGCATTGGCATTGCTTGAGTGGGCCCGAATGCGTTAAAAATAGGGATGCAAGATCTTCTGTCAAGATCCAAAAATTACATAAAAGAACCATAAATTACCATTACAGCAGTTCATATGACTCGTGCATTTTATTCAAAGCAACTTTTCTAATGAAGACTTGGAATTACTGTTAATATCGCTGCTACATTATCCAGTATACTAGTTAATAATAAAGTGTTTCTTAATAAGCTATACATTTATATTGAAATAATGTGTAGTTAGAGGATTGTGTTTCTTTACATATGAAAGAATACTCTTAATAAGTTTCACACAATAATGTAAAGATATTCTAAACTGATTATGCAAAAAAACAACTCTGGTATCGGCTTGGGATCGGTATCGGCCAATACCGAGATTTCCAATATCGGAATTGAATCGGAAATAAAAAAGTGGCATTGGTGCATCCCTAATTAAAAACGTGCATTAGTTCATAAGGTGCAATCAGATAACATAGCTAACGCAAGTTCCTAAAACAATTATACTTTTCTTTCCTTGTTGTTATTCAAACATAAATGTAGTCTGTCCAATTACTACAATTGCTGCACAGCTAAATCATAAAGTTATAATATACAGTATATGATAAAGAATAATAAAGTGAGCCCTTATACTGAATATATGAAGCAAGCAGTTTTCTACAATTTACAGTGTATTAAAGTATACAAACTTATATAAAGCCAGCAGTCCTATACGGTTTATAAAAGTGATAAAACTTAAGTTAATTTGGAACTAATGTTAAATAACACCAGGTCAGCATATCAGGCACCACATTATATATTCGAATTGTGTGCTGCACATGGTTTATAGTACCACACTTTCACAAAAAAGAAGATGAAAGAGAAAGAGCGGAGTGAGGCTGCTAAAGGGAGTTTTTCTTGGCAAAGCTGGATTCAAAACACCGACAAGCAAGCAGGTGAATCATGTGATGAAAATACATAGCAATCATGCACATTGCCTCCAGGAAAGTACTGTATAACTTAGTGTTTGCAAGTAAAGCATATTTTAAATAAAACTAAAATTACTTTACATTTATCAAAAAAGTAGTTATATACATTATTTTAAATGAGTTGTGTATTTAGCATATTAATATGACAATACTATTACATTCACAAGGCACCAGGTCAGAGAGTGTTCTGAGTATAAGCAGTCAGGTTTACTAGTTAGAGGGATATAGTGATTTACTGTAAAGGGACATAATACTAAGAGTTTGATAAAGAGCATGATAGACATCAAATCAAATCACTTTACTGTCACACTACCATGTACACAAGTGCAACAGTAGGTGAAATTCTTGTGTGCAGTTCCGAGCAACATAGCAGTCATGACAATGACGAGACATATACCAATTACAATAAACAACATATTTACACAACACAATTTACATATCAAATGTACACATACTTACACAACACAATAATTATATACAATGTACAGTAGACAATACACACAATATAGAATACACAATATACAATAAGTAAAGAACATGGGAATCTTACAATGGAACACGAGTTTTAACAACGGTTGTAGTATTAGAATGAAGCCTATGTAGTAACTATATGACTTGAAAAGTTTGTTAATAATTATCTGTAAATATAATGCCAAAAATGCTAAGTCTAAGAGGCTACTCACTAGGTTTTTGACACACAGCCACAGTGTCCACGATGAGTTGCAGTTCATTTTACATTAAACGATGAATTATGCACTTTCAGTTCACTACTCCACAATAACAAACCCTACTGAGGAAATTAATAGTATTATAGAGAGAATTATGATTTTGTGACAAATCTATGTATCAGATTTCAAAACGAGCTTGAAAGAACGTTTAATTTTATGAACTTTATGCCCCTTTATTTGATCATCAATGCACTAGCAAGTGCTGCTAGCTAGTCGGCTAAGAAACGAGTTAAAGCCCACAAAATACAGTAAAACTAGACTCTTCAATATATTTAATGTTTGAATAACGCCAGATAATAAAGATATTATATCATACAAAAGAAAAATGACTATACAGCTATTATAGGTTGAAGGACTTCACTCCAGTATTTGTAAATAAACCAGAATTGGAGCGGAGACTCGCTCTCATCGCACTGCTTTCAAACAAACACAAATTTTAGCGATAGAAATAACTAAGAACATAGAATAAGACCACATATCAGGTATTTAAAGTGTTGTTTTTTTTTTAAGAACACTCACCCCAAGACCGACGACCACTCGAACAGTCAGAAGCGAAATATGTTCTGTGAGCGGCCAGAAGGGGCGCTGTGCGCCCACTCACTACACTGGGCTTTAACGAGACTCATATCTCTGCAGAATAGTAATGTTCTTTTCCCAATCAGTGGGGGTTTTCAAACCGATGAGATTCCCTAATTTCAATGGTTAGTTTAGAAGGGCCCATCCAAGTTTGAAAACCCCCACTGATTTGAAAACACCCATTACTGTTCCACAGGAACCTATACTTGATTTAATCAAAACTTGTATACCTCTTCAGCACAAAAGTAGGCGTTTCCAAACAATGGGCGTTTTCAAATCGGGATGGGCGTTTTTCAATCGCTTTACACGATTTGCTTACTATATTGATATCCCCTACTTTCATTGGATAATTCTGAAACGTCCATCCTGTTTGGACGCACACACTGATTACTACATTGAGATTCCCTAGTTTCATTGGATAGCTGAAAATCGCCCATCCAGATTTGAAAACACCCACTGATTGAAAACCCCCCATTATTGTTCTGTAGAGAACAATATGCTTCCTATGCTTCCTCTGAGTGACAAACCTGTAAACAGTGTAGGTTGGATTAAGTTTAAATTGTGTGTTAAGATTTGGTTCAGTGTTGCGTAATGCAAAGGTAATGCTACCAAAATATAAAGCATAGCTCTACTAAAAGGTATATTTCTTTAATGAAAACCTCCATCCAAATTCAATGCTTTAAAGCAGAAGAGTGGTACAAAACAGTGCACAATCAGAACAAGTGTATAAAATGATTTGACACAAACAGAGGCAAAATATATTTTTTTAAACAATATGTAACATATCCACAGATTGGCATTAATTCAGTACTTTTCATTGGTAACAATTTAAATTCCCTTTGCACTATTGGGTTGCTTTTAACCAATTAAAAAAATGTAAACAAATCACCATATGACTTCACATGAAGGATGCATTTTAAATTTGTGTTGATCTCGCAGTTCACACAAAACCAAAATAATTTAGAGCATGTGCAACACTCCTGAGATTCATAGCAGTTGGGGCTCTATGTCAATACTACATTTCCATTACACATCCAGTCCTTTATTAAAAATGGCTTTAAAAAATCTTATTCTGCAAAAATATAGAGCTATGTAATCAAAAGCTTGGTCAAAAGTAGTATCTAGTCTAGCAAAGTGCATTAAATTTGCAGCACTCATTAAGCATGCGGTTTCCCTTTTCTCAGTACCGGCATATAGTGCATACAGTACATATAGTAATAGTCAATTTGATCCATTTCTTTTAGAGTGTTCTACCTAAATTTCAGATCAGCTGCTCATGTGTCTATATCAATTAGCATCAGGGTTCAAACTCTTCAAATGCACATGCAAAAAAAAAAAAAAAGTAAAGAAAATGGACACATTTTTATCTGAAGTGAAATTAAAACAGACATTAAAAAACACATCCAACTGAAATGGGCAGTCTATGGCACAATAGGGAGAAAGGTTGGATTTGATCAGAATTGCATTAAAGCAAAAACAAGGTCTACTAATAAGTGATTTCTAATCACATAAGTGCATAATCAAAACATGGCTTTGACTCGAACAGTCCATCTGAATGCCTCACACACTAGAAAACAAACCCAAATTCAATACCTGATCGAACATTTCATGAATGTTCAAGTGAGCAAATATTATAATGCAAAATATGTGCCTATTGCTTAAAAGCTCTAACAACAGACATATCACAAACTGTTGTGTGGTGAGCAGCAGCTGTTGTTTTTTTTTTAGTTCATATTCCTTTTAGTTTTTTAGCCCTATGTAGAGGCCTCTACTTTGGTAAAAGTGCTGTATGAGACAACCTTATATTCTGGACATTTGTTCTTTGGGGTTTTCAGTCAAAATGTCTGTTCTGTTTCTATAGAGACTCAAGAGGATTCTTTCACCTTCTCTTTGGAATGTTCGGTTTCCACAGAAACAGGTTTGTCCTTTGAAGAGGTCAGATCGTGTTCGCTGGCTGCTGGCTCCACCCCTTCTTTCTCTTTGCAATGTTCTGAATCTGGCCCCACCTCCTCTGCAGCACCATTAGTCAAAGGAGTGCAGCTTCCGTTGGATTGGATAACAGGAGTGGTGGGTGTCCTCTCACTTTCACTGTGCTTTTCTGCAGGTGTGTTCATTGGTCCAGATGGATCAGGGAGAACCCCATCGGCCACTGCCAGCTGCTGTAAATGGATAACAGCATAGATGTCAAATTTCTTTGCACACCAGCAAAAACTACAACACCCACAACCCAACTTACTCTTTGGAGATCAGTCATGGTCCTCTCTCCTTCTACCTGCTTCTGAGTGAGGGACAGTAGCTGTTCTAGAACAGACTGTCTTGGGTGCATGCCTTTGTCATAGTGGTTATACATCCCGCACCAGAACCTTGGACACAAACACATATACACATTAAATATCTCTCTTCATTAACACTTTGTGTTGATCATCTGTTATTAACAGTTCTTTGTTTCTTTTGTTTCAGCACTAATCAGTAAACATCACACATTAAATAATATAATTATTCCGGTCTCACTTGCAGTATTTGACACAGAAAAAGTTCCTTGCACCGCTGTGGAATTTGTCATCCTTTAATTGTACACTGCATTGTTTTTGTGTACAGTATAGTGCAAATTTGTCAATTCACACCCATTTGTTCAATCTACAAAATAGTGCCAAAGCTGGTATATCCGTGTATGTGTTTGAGAATTGATCCATACTTGAAGTGCAGTGGTAAAGTGCTGGGTCTTAGAACTGTGCACTTTAATGAACGCCGATACAAGGGGTTTTGATACTGATGCTGGTTCTCCAGAAGATGCGGCCATAAGGAAAAGGTCTTTTCACGCAACCTAAAATTCCACACAGAACATTGAAGCAAAGTATTATATATATATATATATATATATATATATATATATATATAAAGGAACTAAACAAACTTAAAGAGAGTGTGGGTAACAATTTCACTGCCAATGAAGAACATTTGCATTTAATGTTGAAGCGTGGACATTTCATGTTGGCTTAACTTAAATAGATGAATGTCATTTTTAAATGTGTGTGTGCTTGAAGTTCTTCCTCATATTTACTTCATTTCCAGCCTCTCTTTCTGACAGTTGCCGATAAAGTTTCCATACTGGCAGGCATAGACCTGGTTGTGGATTTCTATGAGGTAACTTTCGTTGAACTCAAACGCACAAGGGAACTGTTCTGATAGCTGCCACACACTCTCCAAGAACTGAGTAAACACTGGAGACACTTCCTTTGGATCGTTGTCCAGATGGCCACACCTAAAGCAACAAATGAAAAATAATGTAACAGTAAACTGCTGACATTTTACCTGGCATCAGCAACAGTGATTGAAGTGATAAAAACATGGAAGACTTTACAAATAGTTAAGCAACTAACATCATTATAATTGCTTTTATGATGGACAGAAAAATTGCATTAAAAGACAATTGGCAGATATTTTAGGTCAAGTTAAATGGCAAAATTAATTCGTTTAAACTTTTGTTTTATTTTAATGCTTTGTTTATTTACTGTTATTAAAAGCTGTTATGTTATTTTGAGGGTTAAGTACCATTATTAAGAGATCATTTAAGGTTCTTACCTATGACTGAATTTATGACCAAAAGAGATCCACTCCTTTTGTATTAAAACCTGTAAAAATAAAAATAACAAAATGTCTGAGAAATACTTCTACATTTGTTTAAAGAACATATTAATAGATCTGAGAAATTTAGCACGTTCATTTCTGTGATTAAAAGGTTAGTTCACCCCAAAATAAAAGCTTCAAAGTTTTGGTCACCATTCACTTGCATTTTAAGTGACCTACAGAGCTGAGATATTTTTCTAAAAATCTTTGTTTGTTATCTTCTGAAGAAAGAAGGTCATACACATCTGGGGTGGCATGAGGGAGAGTAAATGATGAGAGAATTTTCATTTTTGGGTGAATTATCCCTTTAATAGTTGATGGTTTAACAAGTAAAAAAATATATAACGCAATTAATGCAGCATCTGTTTTTTTTCCACTTCCTGAAATTCCCTCATGTTTTTACCAACCTCCTTTGGCTAAAATTGGCTTATATATAAATTTCCAGGTGTTACATTCTTTTAAAAAAAATTTTTTTTTTTTAATCCTTTTTCCTCCCAAACTTGGCATGCCCGATTCCGACTACTTACTAGATCCTCGTGGTGGCGCGGTTCTCACCTCAATCCAGGCGGCGGAGTACAAGTCTCAGTTGCCTCCACTTCTGAGACAGTCAATCTGCACATCTTATCATGTGGCTCACTCTGCATGACACCGCGGAGACTCACAGCATGTGGATCCACACACAACTTACCACGTGCCCTATTGAGAGTGAGTACCACTAAACACGAACACAAGGAGGTTACCCCATGTGACTCTACCCTCCCTAGCAACCGGGCCAATTTGGTTGCTTAGGAGACATGTCTGGAGTCACTCAGTACCCTGGATTCAAACTCGCGACTCCGGGGTGGTAGTCAGCATCAATACTCGCTGAGCTACCCAGGCCCCCACATTATTGACTTGTTACACGTTAATAAAAAAAATAATTAAATGATTCACAGCACTAATTGTTAATGAATTAAAGACAAGGCTGTAGATTGTATTTTTTTAAATCAGAATAATGGAAATGTGGAGGAGGATACAGGACTTAAAAAATGTGACCGTCTAAATTCTATGAATTCTGAATTAAATAGGAATATTTGGTGACTACATTTGTGAGCCAGTGAGCATTTTAAGTTGGAGTCATGTGTTATAGGTTACAGGGTCATTACCAGGAGTCCTTTGAGGGTTCTGTAGTATGGGTCCAGCAGTATGCAAGCCAGAGAGCATACCTGCGCGGTTCTGTCCCAACCATCCGAACAATGCACTAACACACTTGCCCTCTCCTCAGATACAGCCTATAACACACAGTTATGTTAACACGTTCAGCAAAATACAAGACATACCATAGACTTCCACTGTTTTTATATTAAGCTATTTATAAATACCTTATTGCCAAATTCTAACCCTACCCCTAAAAGCTAACTTTTTGCACTTTTAGAATACAAAAAGCATATAATATATATATATATATATATATATATATATATATATATATATATATATATATAATTATGAACCGCTTTTCCAAATGAGGATGTCTCCAAAGTTTTTGCTCAGATTATGCCAAATTATTCATCCCCAAGTTTTTTCAAAGTATGTATACAAAACTATTGCGCAGAGCATATCAGTTATAACTCTTGATAACCAGTCTCTGTGTCTCTCATATGTAATTAAGAGATGAAAATCAGTACCTTGGAGAGGAACACACCCGCATCCATCACAGATTTGATGTGCCTCAGCCAGCCTGAGTTCTCTAGCCCTGTCAGAAAGTCACTCATGGATGGGGACTTCAGAGCACACACTGGAAACACATAGACACAACCAAAAATAACCTCATATGGTACCAAACAAAAAGGTCACACTCACACCTGAGCACAAAGGTACAACCATTCATCAGCTTATGCATAGCTCATTTTTCAAATCCTACTTAAAAAGCATGTCCTCTCACCCTCCAGCAGTTTCTGCAGGCTGCTTCTCATGACGTGGATGTTTTCAATCCCTTGGAAGTGGAATCTGATACTGGAGTAGTTGCCCTCATTCTCATAGCCTTTACCAGCTGCACGGTTAGCCATTGCATTTAACTGACAAAGACACATATAAATGACACATATGCATAGCTGGATCTCCAGAAGGTCAGGTTTAAGGTCAAGGATTAATGTCATTGCTGTTATACAGAACAGGAAAAGGAATGAACTGTATTTTCTCCAGTTACATTAGTGAAACGTGACGTGAAACACAGACAACAATAAACAGAACAGTTTTTACACCAGTGATTTGCAACCAGTGAGGTAAATACACTGTGGAGCAATTCCAATATTGCTTTGAACCCCTTAAACTATATGGTGGAGTCAGAAGAGTGTGATAAGTTTATGCTTGAATTGTAAAGGTCCTGGATACATAAGTCACTCAAAATGTGGCACCATTTGAAAGCTTAGAATCTGAATTACAAAATGAAATCTGAAAAACAGATAATTGCAATCTGTCCACTGTTTAAATTTGAGAGTAAAAATCGCAGGCGGCAGCCATAAAATGCATCAGAGTTTAAGGGGTTTAAACAAATAAAAAATAATGATTCATTTTAAATATTTGGGCTGTCAAATCAATCTTAAGATTTATTTTGGTTTTATATATTCAGCAAATTGTAATAACAGTAATTATTAAGCATATTTCTCAAATGAAATACACCTGCATGATAACTTAGTAATGAGTTACTTGATGAGTCCGTTTTTCAACCACAGTATAAAATAATAATATCCATTTTAATAATAGCAATGAACTTGTTTAATATTATGTAATATTGGTGTCAATCAAGAGTTACTTCTGTGTCACTGATGTGACAGTGGGGGTACCTTAGACAAAAAGGTTGGGAAACACATACATTACAATATTCACAATAGTTAGTGAACACAAACATATATATATATATATATATATATATATATATATATATATATGGACAACAAATATGGACTACAGAGTACAGTGTAGTGCATAACTGCACTGTGCTAAGTACAGACAGACCTTTGTGACTTGAATTTCATGGTTAAGGTATCAGATCCTGTAGTTGTGCTCACTACACAAATAGAAGAGTAGTTGGATTCAGATGTCAAAGGTGAAAGATTACAGATACCACCATCCCCATGCTTCTACTACAGAGCAGTTAGGGTTAAACGTTTAAGGACAAACATTTTCATCCACCCTAGACTTGTGTCCTCTTATGTATATAGAAAGGTTAAGGTTAAAGGTCGCACCTTAGGCCGTGTGTCCACTACATATATAAAAGGGCAGTTGGGGTTCGCTTGGTTGATGGCCTGAAGCATCTGCTCATCTTCCACACAGCGAGAGTTCAGACCGGACAATGGCTGACTGCAGCGACAGATCGCAGCCTGAGTTATACGAGATGCAAAAAACAAATAAGGTTAGCTTTAAGCACACAGCTCATTTACATTCATGTATGAAGCTACTGCTACATGTATCCAACATATCAATATGTGATTAATGGTCAGACTGTGAGAAATTACCTCTGTTCCAAAACCTAGTGAGCAGCCTTGCAGCCTACAATCTACAGACAAAGCTAACATTTAAAGCAGCATAACTAAAATGGAATCTCATAGGTAACTGATTAGGAACACTATACAGTACATAAGCAGCAACTCTCAAACAATCAATCACGTGCATCACATATGGACCTCTCACTCAAAACACACAAGACATGACTCGATTATAGTTGATCCTAATAGAGTTTGTCATAAAAATGTTTCTAAGATCAAGGCAATAGGCTAAAAATTGCAATAAATACATAGTACAAAGAAATATTGGTGAAAAAGTCAATTTTATTTAGATTTAGCTATTTTTATTAATACTTTGCAATACTGAATAAAATACTTATTTACATTATCAACATTTCTCTTCTGTGTGTGTATACCTTTGTATCTTTGTGATAGTAAGACAGAGCAGGCAGTCTACCTCGGCTCCTAAACTTGGCACTGCCTGTAACAGTAGCCAGGTTGGCACTTTTGGGGAGTCCTAGGACAGATGGATAAGTGCTACAGATCTGTGTAAAAGACAAAGAAAATAAAAATAAGAAAGACTCATGGAAATGCAGGAAACATACAAATAAAATAATAATAATAATACAAAAAATTGGGGTACCTTTGTGTGTGTCTTATTAAAACATTATTATTAACCATATTTTTCATTATCTTTAGTTCATTTAAAGTGGTCATGATATGCCTTTTTTATTATTTTAATATGTGTATGTTCCTTGAGGTTCAATTCTAATATGGTCATACATTTGTAAAATATGATAATTTTCCACCCTCTTTTTGACCCTCTGACAGAAACGCTTGGTTTTGGTGCTGCTTCTCCTTTAAGACTTGACAGTACACACCCACTGTTCTGATTGGCTCTCTGCTAATGACTAATCTGCTCTCTACTTGCCATCTCACTGCTGCTGGGTGGGGCTACAGATGTAATAAGTTAAAGTAGGCGTTGATGTGTTGTTGTGGAGGTGGTCAAATGCAAATACCTACCACAGTGTGACATCACAATGTGGAGGAAGTAGAGAACGAGTCATTTTGGCAGCTTGGTTTCAACAAATGCTCTTTTTGCAGTGAGGAGTAAGAGGAGTTAGTTCTGAAACTTACAGTATGCTTTCTTAGTACAATGATGTCTTACATGTTAAGGGACATTTTTCCCCCTCGTGCCTCTTTAAAGGGACAGTTCACCAAAAATTACAATTCTGTTATTACTCATGTCATCTCAAACCATATGAACTTCCTTAGAATAAAAAAAAAAAGAGATGCTAGGAATTAAATAATTAGGGTTAATCACCATTTCAGTTCACTCTATCTTTTTACCATACAATGAAAGTGGAGGGTGACCGAGGCATCTGAAACTATTTCTTTAAGAGTTTGGATGTTGTGAAATGATTCTAAACAAAAGTATGTTTGCAAATTTGTAGAGTCACATAAATATGCTACCTCATAGTTCCTGTTGAGGTGGCTGATCTCCCAGTATTCATTGGAGAGGCCCATCCTGCTGAAATCATTCGCCACATTGATGAGTTCCCAACCCCACTGCCTGTCCTCCTGGCTTTGGTGCGGATTATAGAAAAATGCATACAATTCCTCCTCTTTGACTGAAATAACAAAGCACAGTTATTTAAATCTGTGGGCATACAGATATGCAATAGGGTTGCTCTGCAGATATCTAACTGAATTTTTCAATATAAAAAACAGGATGATCAGTGGGATAGACACAGAGTAAGATGTTAGGCAAAATGACAGCCTCAGTCACCATTCACTTTCATTGTAAGAATGAAAGATGCAATAAGAAATTAGTGGTGATTGAGGCTGTCATTCTGTGTAACATTTACAGTACTTCGGTATTAAAGAAGAAAGTCAGATGTGTTCAGAACAAGATGAGGGTGAGTAAATGCTAACAATTGCTCAAACCTGTCTATAATATAACTGTTATCTCCATTCAATAAAAACAAAACTTGTTTTGAACCACTGATTCTCCTGAATCAGTGGAATCACTTTATTCACCAACACAGTAAATTATCATTTTGGGTGTACCTGGTTGAGAGAGGAGCAGCAGTGACTGGTAGGTATCCTGACACTCTCTCTCTCTTTGAAACATCAGATGAAGCTGCTGGAAGGTTTTGCAGCGGATCAGGAGTGGACATCCAGATGAGGTTAGTGGAAGCTTCTCCACAGATGCAATGTGATGATGTAGCACCTTTGAAACACACAGGTTTGATACAACCACTGTTATCAGATGTATCTAGATGTGTACTTCTAACAGGCCCAACAACAAATGACATACATGTTACAAAGATGGCATTTAATGAAAACATTTCCAGGTATATGTTATTTAAAGGAACATTTTACCTAAAAATCAAAATTCTCTCAACATTTACTCACCCTCATACCATTCCAGATGTGTATGACTTTCTTTCTTCTGCAGAACACAAATGAAGATTTTTAGAAGAATATCTCAGCTCTGTTGGTCCATCCAATGCAAACAAATGATGACCAAAATTGTGAAGCTCCAATAAACACATAAAGGCAGAATAAAAGTAATCCATGAGACTCCCGTGTATTTATCCATGTCTTCTGAAGTAATCTATTCAGTTTTGGGTGAGAACAGACCAAAATATAACTCATTTTTCAATGTACATCTTGTCATTGAAGTCTATAGGCACAATCATAATATCAAACTCTATTACACTTCCAAGTGCTTGACACATGCCCAAAGCGCTAGATGGCTTTTCAAATCATGATCACCAAGGAGACAGCTGATGTCAACATTTATAGTAAAAAAGGAGTTATGTTTTGATCTGTTCTCACCCAAAATCAAAGATATTCTTCTAAAAATCTTTGTTTGTGTTCTGCAAAAGAAAGCCACAAATGATGAGAGAATGTTCAGCGATGGGTGAACTATTCCTTTTAGTCTGAAGTGAGCCATTTCTGCACTACTAGCGTCACCAAACAGAATTGCAAAAAAAAAAAAGACTGTTTCTGAACAATTCCAGAAAAATTTCCCCTGCCTTAATTTGGTTTTACAAACAGACACCACTGGTTGAGCTAACGTTTCTGTGTCAGACTAGATTGGCTGCTCAAACAAACAGAGCAATGTTTTTATAGCACCACAGAGCTTCAGTCTTAAACTTTTTGCTGAAATCAACCTACAAAATGCCTTACAGTTAAGTCTGCAAATTAATAATTATAGCTATAAGTGGAAGACCTTGACATATTGTGATCCATTATGCTCTCGTTGGTTATACCAACAGCTAGATTTGCAGCTGCGTAATCATGCCATCCATTCCCATTCGCCTACATTACCCATGTTTCTTCACGCGTGTTGTTGGTTTGTTCCACATAGATAAGGTGAGTAGCAGTCAGGTAAAGAGTGCCAAGTGGTGAATTCATGTTCTGTGTACCTGTTCTGTAGCTTCACATACTCCACCTATAAAAATTCAATTTGCATTTAATTGCATTAGTGCTGTAACTTTTGGCTCAAAGTCTTCAATTAACAAAGAAAGCACTAGTAAATGACTGTAGGGTTTAATCTGACACAATCAAGTCTGTGGGTTTGGATGTTTGTGCACCCTTAGGGAGCAGAACCCATCAGCCAGTCCGTGTGTAACACAATAGAGAGGAAATCCTACAGAACCTTTTAAGACTAAACTTAAAACACTGTCAGCACATCCTGTTATTCCAGTGACAGTACAGCCTGTGTCTCAGCACTTTTGTCTTTTTGGTTACTGAGTAACAAGCAATGAAACATCATTATGACAGATGATGCTACTTCAGCACAAAAGATGTGTTTTTGCTAGAGTCTGACACATTCTGCTTGTTTAAAGTCTGAGATTCTTTCATTCTCACTCTATGAACTATGCTAAAACTTGTCCGTTTTTTTAGGATTCTTAAAAGGATAGTTCAAAACCCAAAAATTGTAATTCTCTCATCATTTACTCAACCCTCATGCCATCCCAGATGTGTGACTTTCTTTCTTCAGTAGGACACAAATTAAGATTTTTAGAAGAATATAGCAACTCTGTAGATCCATACCATGCAAAGGTGGCCAGAACTTTGAATCTCCAAAAATTACATAAAGCCAGCATAAAAGTAATCTATAAGACTCCAGTGGTTAAATCCATATCTTCTGAAGCAATATGATAGGTGTGGGTGAGAAACAGATTAAATTTAAGTCCTTTTTTTCTATATATCTCCACCTTTGACCAGCCTCAACCAGTAGCTGGTAATATCCATGGAGAATACAAATCACAAAAAACAAAAGAATGTGGAAATGAAAGTGGATATTTGTAGATAAAAGTAGTGAGTATAGATCTGTTTCTCACCCAGACCTATAATATTACTAATTTATGTTTTTTTTTTTTTTACTATAAATCTGCACCTCTGATCAGCCTCAACCAATAGGTGTGATATGCACAAAGATTACGAATCGACACAAAGATTCATGAGATTTATAGTAAATAATGACTTAGGAGTGATCTGTTTCTCACCCACACCTATTGTATCACTTCAGAAGATATGGGTTTATGTGATTTTTGGGGATTCAAACTTCTGGCCACTATTCACTTGCATTGTGTGGACCTACAGAGCTGAGATATTCTTCTAAAAATGGGATAGACAGCAGAAGAAGAAAAAAAATAATAAACATCTGGGATGGCATGGGGGTGAGTAAATTATGAGACAATTTTCTTTTTGTGGTGAACTATCCCATTAAAACATAAGTATGAGAAGAGATCATGATGTTAACAGGATTACACAGCTGAATGCGAAATTCTGTTTTTCTGCTTGATACCAAACTCAGGACTGACCATGGACCAAGGTAGATTAGGTTGAATTTAGATCAGTTTGGTGCTAAAATCATAACCCTTGGGTATTATCAATGGGTGTCCTTGAGTGGACTGAGTCGGTCTGGTTCAGAATATCTGCAGAATTGCTGATTCAACATCAACATCCTCAATGTTGTCCCCTCTATGCATCACACACAGGCTCTCTCGCGCGCGCTAACACGTATATCTTTGTAGCGTTATGTGACAGGGTGATCATATTTAATTCACACTACACCAGTCTTATATTTGGCCAGGCTTCATTAAAGTCCTCCATCTTATCTCATCAGGTTCAAAACGTCGATGTAGATTTTTAGATAAATATTCATGTTTTTGTCGTGAACCCTAGATTATTACTAAACTCAATTCAGCCTCACTCTTGTGAGATGGGTGTATGAGCAGAACTAAACATGAATTTTTCTGAATATGAATTTAAGAGTCCACAAAGTGAAGACATATTAAAACCTGACTGCTCCAACTGGCTTCACACAAAGTACATTTAAACGCTGCCTCCTGCATGTGTCCACACTTTCCTAGAGTTTGGAGTTACCCATCAAATCTATCTTTGAGAGTCTGGCACAAATTCTGCTAACATTGCATGAGCACACCTGTTGAAAAAGACCTACCTTTGGCGTTATTATGTGCTCCATCTTCTCGCTCGATTATCGCCAACTGTCCAAGTTAAACTTTCGTTGCACAGTTATCATGTTTTGCAGGAAATTGTACAACATTACTGCGCTCCTCTCTGGTACGAGGACTACAATCATGTCAGCTGACTTGTCCAAATATCGCGAGACTCCAAAACGTTACGTGATTATGGTCGTTTACTTGTTTTGCTCTTTCTCTACATAGTTTATATTCATTGTATTTCCCTGACGACTTGATATTTTTTCTTTTTACTTTGTTAATGTTCTGCAATTAAAAAAATGCACAGTTAGTCAAGTCTGTGGGTGTACTGGTGTCAGTCTGCAAGATATACAGTAACTGCATTTTTAGTATGAAAAATAAAAACATAATGGTTGAACAAGACAATAAACCTCAACATTTTACATTTTAAACTGTAAAAAGTAGTAAGGAAAGAAATTGGTACTTTTATTCAACAAAGCGACATTCAACTGATCACAATGTATATCCAGGACATTAATAAAGTGAAAAATGACTATTACAATTTGAAAAAAATCAAAAATTCTCAAATGTCCTGAACTTCTTAAACTTCTTCAAAGAGTTATCCACATGCAGCAATGACAGCTTTGCAGATCCTTGGCATTCTACCTGTCAGTTTGTCCAGAAACTCAGGTGACATTTCACCCCATGCTTTCTGTCTTGTCTGGCACTTATCTGGGGCGGGGCACGTTATATGTTATTCAAGGACCCAAAAGCAGTTGCGGAACACAGACGATTGCTTCACGCTCATATCATGCAATCATCTGTTGATTGCTCAATTAAAAACATTTTAGTCTCAGTTCACACCCTGGTGAATTTAGAGGTTTTGCCACATATGGAGAAAAGGAAATCATATAGTTGCCACTTTAATGTATCCCTTTTGCAAAATCCTGAATTACAACAAAATTTAAAGGCTGAAATCAATGTTTATATGGAGACCAACTGGTCCTCAGTATCCAGAGTGGGCGTGGCTCGGGAGGCACTTAAGGCAGTTCTTAGGGGCCGGATCATATTGTATGCCTCATTGGAAGGGAATAATAAAAGTGCAGAGGCAGAGCTGAAGCGCCGAATTTCATCTGATGGCCTCAGAGTATTGACCCGATTGAAATACAGATATAATACTATTGTTCACGGAAGTTTTTTTTTATCCCCTTTTCTCCCAATTTGGAATGCCAAGTTCACACTAATTAGTAGGTTCTCGTGGTGGCACGATTACTCACCTCAATCTGTATGGCAGAGGACAAGTCTCAGTTGCCTCCGCTTCTGAGACAGTCAATCCGCACATCTTATCACGTGGCTCACTGTGCATGATACCGCAGAGACTCACAGCACGGATTATGCTACTCTCTGCGATCCATGCACAAATTACCACGTGCCCCACTGAGAGCGAGATCCCCTAATCACGACCATAAGGAGGTTACCCCATGTGTCTCTAGTCTCCCTAGCAACCGGGACAATTTGGTTGCTTAAGAGACCTGGATAGAGTCACTCAGCACGCCCTGGATTCGAACTCGCGACTTCAGTGGTGGTAGTCAACATCAATACTGAGCTAAGAAAAAAATTATCTTCCTATTGAGATAACCATGGAGGAGCTTGAAGAGGTAATACAGACAAGGCTCCGGGGCCAGGTGGCTTTGCCGCTTAATTTTTTAGATCTTATGCTACAGAATTGGAAGTTTATACAGAATCATTAAAGAATGAAAAGCTTCCACCAACCATGACACAATCCCGGATCAGTCTGATACTTAAAAAGGACAAAGATCCAATCGAGTCTAAAAGTTACCGTCTAATTTCCTTGATCCAGAAATATTGTCAAAAATGTGGGCTAACCAATTGAGCAAAGTTATGACATCTCTTATACATATAGATCGGGTGGGGTTTATTTGGGGCCACAGTTCGTCTGATAACATTAGGCGTTTCATCAATATTATGTGGTCAGTGGAGAATGATCAGACTTCAGTCGCTGCCATCGCACTTGAGGCTGAAAAGGCATTTGATATGGTAGAATGGGATTATCTTTTTATGTTTTTGGAAAATATACTGGTTCTGGAATACTTTTATTGGATAGATTAAGTTACTTTATAGACACACGCGAGCAGTGGTACAAACAAATTTATTAATTTCAGATTATTTTAATATGGATAGGGGCAGCGGCAGAGTTGCCCTCTTTCTCCAATATTGTTCTGTCTTGCCTTGGAACCATTAGCAGCCGGGATAAGAAGGGAAGATGATTTTCCAGGGAGGTGTGGCACATAAGATTATTCTTTATGCTGAGGATATTTAATTTTTTGTCTCCAACCCCACTAGATCTATGCCTTGCCTTCACAGAATTATTAAAACCTTTTCTAAATTGATACAGAGTCAATTGGTGTAAATCCGAAGCTTTGGCTCTGACAGCGTACTGCCCAGTAACGGCTTTTCAGCCAGACGCCTTTCAGTAGTCCAAACAGGGCAATACGTTTTTGGGCATTTTATTCCCAGCAAATTTGTCTGATTTAGTAACCGTTAATTTAGACCCCTTAATAAAAAGGTTTTCGAGCAATGTGGGCAGGTGGGCTTCATTACATTTATCTGTGATTGGGAAGGTTAATGTTATTCAAATTAATTGTATTTCAAAATTCAACTACCTGCTACAATCTCTCCTTGTAGATGTCCCCCTCTCTTATTTCAAACAATTTGACAGCATAGCGAAGACCTTAATTTGGAATGGTAAGTGTCCCAGATTACATTTCAATAAATTACATAGGCCGATTGACCAAGGTGGGCTAGGCCTGCCCAAGATTTTGTTTTATTATTATGCATTCGGTCTCAGACATTTGGCTCATTGGTCTTTTCCACCTGAGAGAGCCCCTCCCTGGTTTTGTATTGAACAGGAAGTTCTTGTCCCTATTTCGACATTGCAAAGCCTTTCTATCTATCTAATCTGAGAAGTTAAGTTACACCCTGTTGTCTTGCATTTGCACTCGGTGTGGGCAAAAGTGTCCAGAGTGTTTAATTCTGAAAATTATTTAAATGTTGCCTCGAGCATATGGCTGAACCCCAAATTATGTATCAACAAGTCCACTTTTTGCTGGTCAGAGTGGATTGTGAGGGGGGTTACTACACTCTGTGACTTATATGAGAGAGAATTTTGAAAGCCTTTAAAAATTTGGTTAAACTTTTTGGGATTCCCAGATCTTAGTTTTATAAGTATTTCCAGCTGCTCCATCTGCTCTGTTTTTGGGAATATTTTACACACCCCTAAAGCAGCAGATACTCTAGGAGTGGTGATTACTGCTTTTGGAAAAGGTCATGAGGCATCAGTGTATTACTCTCTGCTAATTCAGAGTCTGGGCGATGGAACTTTAATTTCTCTTAAGAGATTATGGGAGACAGATCTAAACTTGGTATTGGAGGAGGGAGTGTGGGCTTGGATTCTAAATAATATCAAGTCTGCATCTAGAGATGCAAGGGTTCACCTTTTGCAATTCAAGATTTTAAATAGAGTCTATTGGACCCCTTCTAGCTAGTATAGGCTTGGTTATAAAGACACACCCACCTGTTGGTGATGCCAACCAGAAGATGGAGACACAACCCATTTTTTTTGGTTGTGTGTTAAGATCCAAGAATTTTGGTTGAAGGTTCAGAGATTTATGTATAATGTATTGAGCACACAAATTTCATTACTATATTTTAGTTAATGGGTGGTCATCAATATAGGGGATAAACACATAAAAAATTGGGTGCTATCGGCAGATATGTTTGTGCATGGAGATGGGGAGGGTGGTGGCTTTTGGGGAAGTGTCATGTAGAAGGCTGGGGATCTGGGATTCGTTTGAAGGGAAATGGGGCAGCTATTTGGCATTATATATATATATATATGTACATATATATATATTATTTTATTATTATTATTATTATTTATTTTTTGCATACTTATTTGTGACCACAGGGATGTTTGTTGAGGGTCCGGGTGTGGTTAGGGATTGGGGAGGGGGAGGGGTAATAGTGGGGGTTAAATGTTGATTCTGTTTATATGTTTTTCTTTTCTTTGTTATCTGTGTGAATCAATTAAAAAAAAGTATCAGAAAAATTACATTTGTCAAATAGCGATGGTGCTGTTTTTTTACATCAGTAATGTCCTGACTATACTTTGTGATCAGTTGAATGCCACTTTGGTGAATTAAAGTACCAATTTCCTTCCGAAACAGCAAAATCTGTACATTATTCCAAACCTATGGCTGCCATTGTATATTGAGAGAAAATAGGGAAGTGTGTTAAATAATAGATTTTATGTGAAATTTTATTTTAAACATGATATTTTGACAACTGTTAAGAAATACATTTTGTACAATTATTAATCATAATTTACATTTTGGAAGAAGAAAAAAGAATTATATGTTAGCCTTTTAGCAAAAACAAAACAAACAAACAAACAAAAAATAACTGAAAGCATGTATATTTATGTAGAATATTTTTATCCATTAGTGATATTATTAATGTGACGATGTATCTAGATCTAACACATACCTCCAGAATATACCTCTTTCTATGTTCATGTGGCATTTGTTAAAAAAAATGGTACAGAATTTAACTCACTTGATGTTTTAGTTGAGTTTTAATAATAGCCAAATAATTTAAACTACATCAGTCCAGTTTAACAAAAAAGACACACAAAATAATATACGAAAACTACATTTGCAACAGAATGTTTGAGATCTTTACTCCTGTTTTCATTTAGAGAGTAGCCTATATAAATATATTATGCACAAATAAAAGACTGTCAAAACTGTTTAACATTTGACAATCTATGCAACATCAATGACCCATGCACCACTTTTACATTTTGTCATGACTCTAAACAAGCCAAAACATATCTAGACATTTCATTAACTCCAACGCACGCCCAGACACACAAATCATGGGGGGTTGCACCTGCAGGGTGGCCTAAGCAGATTTGCCTAATTGCTGGGGAGGACCCCCATCGTTCAACCCTTTGTCATATTAACGACCTCCCGACTCTTAGGCTCCGTTATCTGATAACAAATATACTAATGAAGAATATTAATATACAGCTCACCCAGTTTAAGACAAATTCCCTCTCAAATATCTACCAATGCCCTGCATATACAAAACCACAAAATACACATTTGCTGTAGATTTTAGAATTTAGATTTTTTTTTACTTCATTTGCAGGTGATTGACTTCTATGAACTGGCTAAATCTATATTCCTCAAAGGGTATGACCTTAAGGTGCAAGCTTGGCAAATGTGCTTTTAGGAATCTATAGTCAGAGCAGAGAATCAGAAACAGACATGAATCAGACCTTTCAAGATAATCCATCTGGAGATGGATCTGTACACATGGTCTGTTGAACACTGTTCATCATCAGACTAGTATTTAATGTATCTCATTCCTGCTTTCTCTCATTGGCTACAGCAAGATTCAGACATTACAAAAAGCTGTTGCTTCTACAAATGGCAGATATGTGTGTCTGATTATTTTTAATACAGGTATAAGGCCCTTAAAACCATAGTTCATGCAAAGCAACAATCATTTTACCATGTAGACCATTATAACCTCAGGTAAATCCATGTCTACAAATGACAGCTACAAGTGCCATCGTTGTAATAGAGACGGAGAACGTTACCTAGTTTTAGTAATAGATTATATATAATGAAGCTATGATCTTTACACAAATTAATTAAGCAGATTCTTTTTCTCAAAGCAACTTCATCTATCATAAAGTAAAGAACTCAGCAATATTAGTAGTACCACAATTCAATAACCTGTGAATAAAACTCAACTACACTCAAAAGAAGGATTTTTGCAGCTTGTTCATTTAACTTAATAAAAAAAACTAACTAAAGCAACACAATTCTAGACCAATTATGTCACAACTCGACTTCATTGCATTCGTCCATTTCAATTTGTAAAATGGAAGTATACTTAATCCATTTGAGTTTGGACTACAAGACAAGTTTTTGTGGTGTTAATGTAGCATATGAAACTGAGCAGGGGATTTGGATTTCCCAGCTTTCATGGAACTTGATAGGAAGAAAGTGTTATTTTATGATTTCTGAGCAAGATTGGAAGAAATTGGTTAATGTTCTGTTATATTTGTATTTGGAAAGAGTGTGTTCTGTAGTTTTGGGGGTTTACCATTGTGCATAGGTTAAGGATAGGATTTAATGTTCAAGTGATACTTGATTTAAGTCCTGCTTGGTTCTAGAAGCAGTTACTAACAAATTGCTCCCCTGGCATATACTAATGATTAATAAAATAAATTAAGTTGGTCCAACACAAGAAACAAAAAATGTATTAAATAAATATTGGTAAATCGAGTTTGACGAACCTAATGAAGTTAAGTTAAAACTACTATAGTGCATATATTTGACCTGATCAAACAAAATTATGTTGGCTCAATGAAACTGACTTAATCGGAATAAAATAAAATAAATCTGATTAAATAAGAGTAATGACTTTTGAGAGAGAAATGTAACTTCAAAGCAGATAAGAAAACAGAGAAAAGTATTTCTTTTTGCAAATACATTTGATTATCTGTTGTAATATGCACCTTTCTGGTTATTTCTGCCGTTTCAGTATTACTATTGTAAAACAATGATGAGGGTACGAACAACCATACCAGTATTTGAAACCAGATGATTGTATATTAATTTATATAAATTAAAAAATTGTAAATTACAGGAAAATAAAATTGTTTATAAAGGCATTCGAAAATAAATAATTTGAACTTTTTGTTTTTCAGTGAAATTTACTGTACAACTTTTGGCCAAAATATAGGTATGATTTCAATGTGACCATATGCAATAGTTCTCTTTCCCCTTATTCTCTCTCTCTGTCAGTTTCTTTCACTTTTCCACCATATCACTTTCTCTCTTTCTTCTGAATCTTTCACTTTCTTTCCCCCCTCTCAGTTGAGTAATCATACCAGAAGTTCCACCAAATTGTGCAACGTTACCAGTTACTTTGTGATTGAGAAAATACATTCACCATCTTGAGCTGGCACAGATGCACACAAAATATTCCTCTTGGTTACAGTCTCTGAGATGTAATCTTTTAGCAGCTAGTTAAAGTTAATAATGACTCAGTCATATTCAGTAAACCAAGCCTGTCACACCCTCAGGAGGCAGGCTTTGTTGACCTGATGCTAATGTGTTAGTTCTCAGACAATAGCAATTTACTGTCTTTTGTGTGAGGACTAATCTCTGTTAATAGCTTGACACAATCAGGTCTGCCCAGCTGTAGCAGTTGAACAGAGATTTCTGTGATTGACTGTGTGTGTGTTGTTTTTTGGGTCTGAGCCGAAAGATGTTAAATCTGAATGGAGGTGCAGTCTGTTTCAGTAAAATTTGGAGGACATATTTGGAAAGTGAAGGTTGCACATGATAAACAGAATCATGTGTTTACAGTGCATGTTAAACTATCTAAAAATATAGGTGTTTAGTTAAATGAAAATGAACAGAACATAATAAAGGGAACTAGTTTGAATAGTCTGTGGGTTTAGTGAACAATCACATGCATCACATCATTGCCAGACCAATTTAATTTCTATAGAGCAAATATTAAATGTGTGAAAGCTTCCACTTGACGAATGCAAGCACACCTTTTTTGGCTTTATATAGATGTAGAGTTTTCTTATTCAACCAGTTTCAAACACAAGGTAGAGTGAGAGAGTACACATCAGGTATGTGCAATAGAGAAAGTGTTTCATAGGTTGTAGTAAGTAACTAATGAGTGTGTGAGTTTAGATGAGTGTTGATAGTGAATTGACCTCCCTGTCTCAGATAAAGTAAACAGAGACAGACAAGCACAGTCTGTAACCTTTAACCTCACATACACGCACACACACATACAACTGGCTCCGTCCTCCAGACATGAATAGGTATTCTATTTGTATAGCATTAGTTATGTAGACCATATGGTGTGCATGTATCGTGAATATTTGAGTTTCTTTGTGTAAAAGGGGGTCCTTCTTTTTGTTTCTACTTAAATACAATTTTGATTGAATACATTCACTGAATGTTTATTGCAGTGACAGAGGCCCCACTAACCCACCCTCACTCCAAACCAGGGGTCTCCAAACTTTTTGTGAGTGAGGGCTCCCTGAAGGAATAAAATAGTCTAGAGGGCTACTTGTTTGATATAGGCACACGCACACACACACACGTTTCAAGTTTTGAAAAATACAACAACAAACAGTAATATTGTTAAATACTATGACAACTGAATTTATAATTATATATTAGGGGTGTAACGGTTCACAAAATTCACGGTTACGTTCAATATGATACAGTGCTGACACGGTTCGGTACGTTTTCGATAGAGCAAAATGAAAGAAATGCATTTTTTTTTATATATAAAAATAAACAATTTCTCATTTTTAAAATGTCATAAAATAAACATAAACACTGTGGCACTTTTTTCACTTTACTTTTAATCACCAAAATATGTCTAAGTAATGAAATGAATATTGACATCATGGCTTAATAAATGTAAATCATTTCTCACAAGCATTTTAAATTATTATTAATTATTAGATTATTTTTATTCATCAATCAATCCTATTTATAGGAATTTATATAACAAATTTACAATTATAATTGTATTTATAATTAATACAATTTAGCCTAACTTAGCCCCAAGTTGAACATCGGAGACTGAGGACATTATTTCATTTCCATTCTTGTGATCTTTAAACAGAGTGTTGGTTATCACAGTCATTGCTCCCTTGAGAATTTCACCACCAGAGAAAGGTTTTTTGTGTTTCGTTAAAAAATGAGCAACTCTAAATGAAGCTTCGGTTGCAGCCTGTGACTTTTAGCGGGTTTTGTAAAAAATGATTGCTGCCTACTTAATGTTGTTTTCATCTCACTAACTTTTTCTTTTCTAAGTGATGTACCTGGTGGATAATGAACATTGAAGGTCTTGTGGGTTGTGGTGAAATGTCTCTCCGCATTGTGTCTCTTGGCAACCGCAATGCTAGCTCCACAGATGAGGCATACAGCTTTATCTTTAACGTTAGTGAAGAGGAATTCTGTCTCCCACTCCTCGTTAAAATAACAAGTCTTCTTCTTTTTTGACCTGCATCATCAGCCATAATTATTTTTTTTTATTTTTTTTTTATAGTTCAATTTATCTTATGTACCGTCTGCCCGCGACCGCCTCAACTCACATAAGTTACGTTACGTTTTTTTTTAACGTGCTCGACGTGCAGATTCTAAATATTTTAAATTATTTTATTATTTTATTATGTTTTAATGGTATATGAAATGTTACCATTAGTTATTTTCTCATTTTATGCCATCATCATAAATAAAAAATAAAAAAACGAAATGAAAGATTACAATTCAGGCTATTTATAGAACGTGCTCGGCGGGCGACTCAGAGACTCCATGCGGGCTACCAGGTGCCCGCGGGCACCATGTTGGAGACCACTGCTCCAAACCGATAGATATTTTGATCTTATTAAAGTTTTGACCTATAGGGAGCTGATTGAGTGCATCATTGCTTGTCATTTCATGTATACAGTAATTAGCAGCGCAAACACACAAATAAACAACCCTGGTAATCACTAAACCCCGCCTAACTTTAAATGCAGATGACTGATAACGAGGCGCTGATGGGAGGAGGGCTCGCTAATGCGTGTGTGCGTAAAAGCGTTTGCAGGGTGATGATGGGGGGTGCTGCAAACATAAATAACGCCCTCGGACAGTCCCTCCAGGCCAGATGCTTAGCCTACAACTTGCAGGACCTCTTCGGGAACTTCAGCTAGGCCTACACTTAAACCAATTTTTTTCGTCGAAAATATTTAAACAAACACAATTATGCGTTCCTCTGTGACTTGTGCTGTGTTTCTGTGGCTCTCCTTGGGTCTTCTCCCGTTGTCTTTTGCGGTATCGGGGGAGTATTGTCACGGCTGGTCGGATTCCTTCAACTCATGGCACCGGGGATTCCAGTGTCCGGAGCGCTTTGACGGCGAGGACGCGCGCTACTGCTGCGGGAATTGCGCACTCAGGTACTGCTGTACCTACGCAGAGGCACGTCTTGATCAGAGCACTTGCGACACGAGCTCCGAGACCGAGAGTACCGACAACGTGAAAAAGATGCCAGAAAGTGGTAAGGACCTTTATATTTATCTTGCGAAATGTATGATGTTTTCTCCACCGAGAAAGGTGGCAACCTGCAATATGTTACCTCAAAAACGTATTTCTACTTGATTTAACCCATATAAATAACTTTTGGCATAAATACATTTGTCATTAGATGCAGATTACACAGCATGTTTGAATGGAATAAAACCAATTAGCTGAGATGTTACCAGATGAAGCGCATATATTTTTTTTTACATCACAAAACATTTGACATTGTATACAATGAAAAAAAAAAGTTAACCTAAAATTGCATCCTGCAATATCTAAATGAACAGTATCAATAGAAATATTATGCTACACCAACCACATTAATGTTATGGGTTAAAGGAATAGTTCATCCAAGAATATTTTAATGCTTTAAGCCTTTCCTCACCCTCATGCTATCCCAGATGCGTTTGACTTTCTTTCTTCTGCTGAACACAGAAGTGTATCTCAGCTCTGTAGGTCCTCACAATGCAAGTGAATTGTGGCCAGAAATTTGAAGTTCCAAAAATGTCATAAAGCCAGCATAAAAGTAGTCCATATGACTCCAGTGGTTAAATCCATATCTTCAGAAATGATATGTTAGGTGTGGATGAGAAACACTCAATATTTAAGACCTTTTTTTTTTTTACTGTAAATATCCACCTTTAACCAGCCCTGACCAGTATGTGGTGATATGCCTGAAGAATGCTATAATGTGAAGAAGAATGTGGAAGTGGAGATTTATAGTAAAAAAAATATATATATATATATATATATGTTTCTCATCCACACCTATTATATGACCTCTGAAGACATGGATGTATCCATTGGAATAGTATGGACTTTTTGGGGCTTCAAATTTCTGGTCACTATTCACTTGCATTGTGAGGACCCCCAGAGCTGAGATGTTCTCCAAAAAAATATATTTGTTTGTGTTCTGCAGAAGAAAGTAATATACATCTGGGGTGGCCTGATGGTGAGTAAATTATGAAATAATTTAATTTTTTGGTTGTACTATTCCTTAAAATCAGTTTTCCAATGTAACCTACTATTACCATTATACTAGAAGTACTAAAATACAAGGAATATTCCTTAAAGTATGAATGTGGTCTTAATATCTTAAAAGCATTTCATGGCTATGTCCCAGAGTTAAAACCTGTGACTGTATTTGATGTCTATTTTGACTGATTTATTGAATCTCTTGAACATAAAATATATTTAAGCTCAGGCCTGTTGTATATTTGTGTATATATAGCTGTGTTCATTCTTTAAACTTTTTGACTTTTCTTTCTTCCCCAGTTCCAACCTATCTCCCATTTGTGATTGTGGTAAGCGCATTCCTCTCATTCGTTCTGGTCGGATCCATTGTGTCCATCTGCTGCTGTCAGTGTGTCAAACCCAAAGCGAATGATCGGCCGACTGGACCGTCTGCTGCTCAGACCAGCCTGTTAGAGTCTGGAGGACCTTCTGTGGACAGCTCCACCCCATCCCGCACCTCCACTACAGGCTCCTCCACAACAAACACTCACCCTCCACCATCTGAGCTCAGTGTGAACCGGTATGGGCCAGTTGGAAACAGATTTCCTACCTCACAGTCACAGCAGTATGCTCCTCCTCTCCATCAGGGGGCGCCACAGTTTTATCAGCCCTACATGAATTACGCTCTCCCTCCAGAACGCAGCATGCTCATGGCCCCTGCATTCCTGGATGGTCGTTCTGCATTCGGGCAGGTGCATGGACAGCCTTTTCCTCAAGCCCCTATGCACACGGAACCCATCTATCCCACTGTCACCATTTGATGATGTCCGTAAAACTACAAACTACTAAATGGACTCAGTGACTACAGAAGAAGTAGAACGGTGGCCATGGCAATATGTCTCAGGGATACCTACTGTTTTTGCTGTCTTGAATGGACTCATTCTTGAATGGGTGTATAACATGTGTTTAAAATAGACAGCCATATTGTTGGTCTGTATGTGTATAATCAACTGTGCTGACTTCTTGACATCATATTGGTCTTGGTTGGTACCTTGACATGGTGTAATACTGCTTCTCATAGGAGTGTATTTGCATGAACTATTGTTTGATTGGTTGCTCAGCAATCACTGATTGTAATGTGTTGTTTAGGCTATAACAGATTAGAGAATAAATGTGTTTTCTCAGCCATTTGTTTGCCGCCATTCTCATTATTTTTAAAACCAAATATGGATAAATGAAGCTCTAAGTATTGCATATGGAACTGGGTCATGTTAAGCATTCAATTGCATGAAAAAGGACACAAATTATTTCCTTCTCATTGGGAAATAAAAAATAAGGAATACTACATTTAGCAGTTTTCTGTGTCCTCTACATCTTGTGGTGTTCTGCAGATGTTCTGACTCAAGTGAATCTTTGTCCTGCAAGAGCTTTGTTTTTTTCTTTACAGTACATTGTGATTGTAAAGCTCTCCAGCCGTTACAGCTATTCGTGTGTGTGTGGCGGTGCAGGTTTTTTGTGTATGTGAAGGGTTTTGTGTGTGTTTGGAGAAACAGCAGGAGAGTAGAGGACAATACATGCAGATCTCCTCACACCCCTGAGAGAGGGATTAGTGCAGGTAAAAAGGGATGTGTGAGAGAGATTAAGCTCAGGATGGCCCAGCTTGAGTTTAAGCAGATGCGTATGAGTTCATTAACCAACTGATTTTCATGCCAAATCCTGTTATAATGTAAAAACATGTAAAGTAAAGCTGAGCTAAAGACACATGGATAATTACAGCTATACAACCAAATAAATCTGCTCAGGTACACACCTAGAAATAAATGCAAGAAGTCTTGTCCACTTTCACACAAACACACACTTGTTCACATACACACACATACTATTCAAAAGTGTTTTACCTTTATTACATTAAAGCTGAAACTCAAGATGTAGCCAATGTAAAACTAAAATATGTGCTGATTTAGGTCCACATCCATACATTTTCTTTTACCTCTTCTTTGACAAGAATACAAGGAGATGCAAATCCACTATCATAAAACACACAGCCATTAATATAACAAGAATGCACATAATATGCAATTAATGATGCACCCAGGCAATAAAGCAGCTTCAGCGATAGAATCTCAAAAAGCTTATCAGCAAATATCCAGGTCACACTGTATTAGATTTATTTAAATGAAAAACTTTGCTAAGTATAACATTAGTTCAATCAAAGCATACATGGAGGGCAATAATTATTCAAAGTTAAACAAATAATTAAATGCATACTACATAAGGAATCATTGTATCACTAAATAAGTCTTTGTCCATTTTCATTTCTGCATTATCGTTGGACTGATTTTCCATTTAAGCACTACCTGAGCTTGGTACAGTAAGATATTTCTTTTTAACTCATGCAGATGAAGATGCCAGCCAAAATGTTGACAATTTCTTAATTTGAACCCATACAGAAAATAGTAAAAGGTGGTAATGGTAAAAGGAAAATTGACACAAACTAGAGCTACAATTAAATACAAGGGGAATTTATTTATTTAGTGATTTAATTAATTTAATGCCCACAAATTAATCATTCCAGTCATGGGTTGCTCTAAAGGCAAAAGTTAATTGACCAAAAACACTCTTCCTTAATGGCATTTTACAATCACCCCTAACACCAGCCCAAGTTATATTTCCTGTAATTTTGTTAACAAACTGTTTACTAGATAAACATTTATTTAACTATTTATTTTTTTAGTAATTTGACCCTCAAATTTGTAGTTGCTTTGCCATTTCTCAAATAAAAAAGTGTACAAATTATGTACACTTTTTTAAAGATGAGTAAATTCAGATATGTTTTGTGACATGCAGCCTTGAAGAACAGACTCATTCCACAGTATGATGCACAGAAACTCAAGAAAATGAAAAATGAGTGCAAATATCGCCCCCTTCAGGATTAAGAGCGCAGTGTAAAAAGAATGAAGAAGCGCACTCTGGTAAAGAGATTAGCAAGAGCTGAATGATTATTGCATTGTTCGGGTCATAGGCGAAAGGTCAAATTCCAGATGAATATCAAGACAACAGATAGAGTGTCAGGGAGAGAAAAAGATAAAGAGATTAAATCAATCAGTATTGTATGAAGAATTCAGCATGACAAGAGTTCCAGATTTGGTTAGTTTCACTGATTTTAATGATTACAAACTGAATCTCAGAAAAGATGAGAAATGAACACAAGTGATTCAATACTAAAGACTCTTACAAGCTCTTAATCCTCATTCGGTAAAATTCCAGAACTTTCTTCTATGCAACATAAAGTAAACCGCACCATCACACAAAACTAAAGATGATTCAATCTAAACTTGAGCTCTAGAACTCCCCTTCAACTTGTGTTCCAGAATTTTGCAATTGAATGGGTATGTTGTATATCTGGAACAGGGCATAGTTACACAATACAAGAAAAAACATTAACACTTTGATCATGAGGAAAAATATTAAAAAGAGTCATAAAAAAGGAAAATCATAACATTATTAATAAAAATATTATTAAAAGATCAGTTTAAGCATTAACTGAATATCATACAAACTGCTCTATTGACAAAATCCATTTCAGAGAATTTAGTTTCATCTAAAGCACAAACAGAAGGATACACTTTAAAAATTCTAAACCACCATCCATTTCCGCTACAGACGCAGTACAAACACAATACCAAGGTAGCACATATAAAAATGAAAAGACAATCTAATATAAAACCTTTAAACAGCCATTTAATGAAGAGATGACAAAGAGCTACTGATTGAGACCTCACATTCACTGAAGCAGGAAGAGTATAAACTAAAGTATGAGTATCACTATTAGAGGTCAATTGATCAGACTGGAGATGATCCATTCCTTCAGGACAATATGTGTATGTGTAAATGTGCAGACATGTGAGTTAGGGTGTGTGTTTGTTAACTGATCCCTGTCAGGGTGTAAATGTGTGTTTGGAATTGTGCATGCAAGAGAGCGTAAGTGTATTACGTTTTTTTTTCTTGAGATTTTGGGTTTTGTTTGTGTTATTCCTCAAGCTTTTATTGGCGTGGGGTTTTAGCTGTGCGTGTGTGCGCTACTCATCAGGTTTTCTCTTGGGTTTTTTAGGGTTGCGTGAGCGACTTTTGGCTTTGCAGAGAGGACAGATCGGGGCATTCCGATGGATCTGCTGGTGGCAAGACAAACATGCCTGGAAACAGAAAAGCAACAAAATCAATAAACTTTTGATTTTTGTTTATACTATCCATGTACACACACCCACGCTATATACAGTATAAATATATTTACACACACAAAACATTTTTTTGCCTATCTTTAAAGGCCTTTGCACACCAAACGTGAATTTTTGAGAGATTTCTCGCCGCAATCAACATTTTTAATCAAAACAATCGATTCCTAATGAGACGTTCTCACCTAGAGTGAACATTCACACCGAATCACACGCCGGCAAAGAGAAACTTTTATTTTGATAGCATGTCGGGAGCCTCTGCAGTTACAAAAACCAGTGCATGTGGCACTAAGGTACAGGTTTTGACCACCGACATTATACACTGAAGTAACTTGAGGAAGAAATCCTAAACCTGCAGTGAGGATGTGTAATTTGCATCAAATGCATTAAAACTAAAAAAAAAAAAACATTTCTCTTAACATGTAAATTACATTGTTTACTGCCTTGCAAGCCCTTTAAAATGATCTGATCTTAAGATCTGATTCTCACTAGTGTTGCACGATTAATCATATCGCAATCGTGATGTCAGCCTGTGTGATTATATGACGGCAAAATGCTGCGATTATATAAAATAAATAAGTGCATGTGTGGACGCAACAGCCCATTCTCTCTGAGAGCTGTTTGCCCATTTTCTACACCGCTAATAAAAAGATGACCAGTCAGTCTCTGTTTAGGGGGTGGCACTTGTGGTTATGTCATGTGAGTTTCCGGTGTTCAGTGTAGAAATCAGGTGAAGATGGATGCCGAGCAGACCGACACTGAACTGGTGGCCAGAATAAATAACACAGAAACACAGATTACAGCTTGGCGATATATCTTTATTTCATAAATAATTAAAGTTCATATAATACGGGAGCGTGCATGTAAATAAACACAAACTCCAAAACTGTCATTCTCTGTGCGGTCAGAGCTGCTACAACCAGTCGTGGAAGAGACACAATATGAGCGGGAGTCGAGATATAAAGGAGTCGAGATATAAAGTTCTGCCAGGGGATGCGCACTCATTTTGAGCCAGGAAAAACCCAGTATGTGTACATGAAGGTAGATAAGGCATGTTTCCTTATATGCACAGCTGTGTGTCTAAACACCCCAAAGTTAATGATGCAGTAAAGTAAAAGTGTGTGTAAGTGTGAAGCACCTTCATAGGTGGAGGCTGTTGGCGGAATGTTGCTGTCTGCCTTGCGTCCTGTTTCCGTGCAGCCTGAAGCTGCTGGGCTGCAGCTGCAGCCGCGGCTAGGGATTCTGGGATAGGAGGCTCCTGGGGTTCTGTCTGCCACTCTGCCTTTTGCTTTTCAAAGTAGCTGAAAGGAGAGGTAGAAAACACAAATAAACACACACACACATTCAGAAAAAAATAGCATGCACTTGCGCCTTCCTACTAATGCTACAGAATTCTCTGACTCAGCTTTACGAATTACACTGTCACAAACACACTCCTCCACTGACTGCACTGACTAATTTTAAGGATTTCCCTCAGCTACACACACACTCTCTCAGACACATAGGAACAGTGTTACTAACTCAAGTGATAGTTTCTCCTCTTCCTGGCTGAGGTCGGGGAGTCTCTGCATGCCAAGGGTCATTCTCAGGGCGTCCACGTGTTCTTTCAGAGGTTTGTATTCATCATGGAGACGTCTGGTCGTCTCAAGCAGTTTGTTCAAGTCACTCTCGGACTGTTTGATAGTGTTTTCCATCTGGTGCAAGAAATACGGCCACTCCATAAATAAAAATGGTGGTTACCAATCTGACCTGGTAACACAGAGGTTACCGGATCAGACCCTTAAAGGAATAATTCCCCTAAAAATAAAATTATCTTATCATTTACTCACCCTCATGCCACTCCAGACGTCCATACAATGCAAGTGAATGGTGACCAAAAAGCACATAAAGGCAGCATACAATTAATTAATATGACCCCAGTGGTTTAATCCATGTCTTCTAAAGTGATTCAATTGGTTTTGGGTGAGAACAGTCCAAAATCGAACTCCTTTTTCACTGTAAATCTTGCCATTGCAGTCTCTTGGCAAGAACATGATTTCAAGCTCAATTACACTTCCTAGTGCTTGACAGATACGCAGATGGCACTGGGAAGTTTAATCAAGCTTGAAATCATGATTGCTAAGGAGACTGTTGATGTCAAGATTTATAGAGAAAAATTAGTTATATTTTGGTCTGTTCTCACCTAATACTGGTAACTTTGCATCAGAAGACATGGATTAAACCACTGAAGTCAGATGGATTACCTTTATGCAGCAGTTATGTGCTTTTTGGAGCTTCAAAGATCTGGTCACCATTTTCTTGCACTTGTAATAGTTTTAAAAAAAATCACACATATACGGGATGACACGAGGTGAGTAAATGACGAGAAAGTTTTCAGGTGAACTATTCATTTAATAAAACTCAAAATTTGTTTTTATTTGGCAGGTCACATATATTTTGTGTGTTATTGTATGCAACATACCAAGTCATAGTAAGTGTGGATGGACGGATAGATAGATAGATATATTTTCTCTATTTACCACGTTAATATCAGCATGTATGAGACGCAGCTCCTCTACATGAGCCATTTTCTCCTGCAGCAAAAGATCCATTTCCTGTTTATACTCTCTCAGGTGCTTTTCTTCTGATTCCAGAGCTTCAAATTCACTCCTCATTCGAGATTTTATCTTCTCCATCTGAAGCGTCTTATTCCTACACAACCACAAAAAACACAGTTTCAACAAATAGGCAGTGCATGATAACATATGACAATATAAAAGTGAGACTTAAGACTTGTGATGGTGTACATACAATTTTAAATTAATAACATATCTAGATATTCACATTAATACTGATCTTGACAACCATATGTGTGTGTTTGAGGGCTTTATAATCACTTTATTAACGTGTTATAACTGTTCTGCAGGAAACGAAGCTTTGGCTTTTTAGTTTCGTGTCTAACCACAACAGCATGTTTTTTTTCCACACCCATCCACTCTAAAATAACAGCGAGATCAACGACTTCATCAGAAATGAAATTTAATTTAGATTCGGTTTAGATGTTTTCAGTTTTTAGGTCAAAGCTACGTGTTTTTCACGCTTTTTTGCTATGTGCTTAAGAAACAAAACCGACACAAAGCACCAGTCAAAAGATAATCGCTTCACATTATTAGCACTATGAATGGATTGTTGCTAAAACGATTGATTAATGGTAAATGTGCCGGGTTTGTGCGATCAAAGTGGAATTAGCCAGATGTTGTGCACAGGCTAGCGTCATCTGCTTTAAGATCAATCTCAGCATTTCTTACCGTATTTCTTTGATGTTTTCTAGCTTGCACATTATCTCCTGCTCCTCCGCCATGATGGACTATAAATTTGTAAGACTGTTGTCGGAATTATACGAAGGACAAGAACAGTTGCCGATAACCCTCTCATAAGAAAGACAATAGAAATGCTAACCAGCTGTGGAAAATAGCAACACGACGCAGACTACATTTCCCACAATCCACCGCGAGGCTTAAAGGGACAGCGTGCTTAATAACACTGCTTTAGTACGCGTTTATTACATTATAATAGCGTTTCCGGGCTGATATTTCATTCTTGAGAATTCAGCAGCCACTTTCGCAACCTTTTTAAACAACAGTATTGAGGGTCTGACGGATATACTCTGAAATGATATACATTCACTCGTGTCTACCGTTAACGCTCAGCGTGTACGAGGTATGTTTAACCTAGGTTGCTGCATTACCGGAGTCCCGGCCACCCACGTGTTTCTGAAGTTCCGTGACGGAGGCAGCAAACACGTACTTTCCGTGGCTCTGCCCGTCCGAGCGCAGCGACAGGGGGCGTCCGACGTGTTGCCGAAGCGCAGGCGGTGGGTGCAGTCGGGGCCGCTGGAGGGAGGGAGGGAGGGAGGGAGAGCGATAGGAGAAAGAGGGATGGAGATGGATGATAGATGCTTGTGTAGCGCGTCCCGTACGGTTGCCGTTATGCTCGGCCGCAGACAAACTTTCTTCCTCCAGCGACTCTCTCTCTTTCCCCCATTTTCAACCCATAAAGCAGGACGCAGGGCGAATGCGTGCTAGTGTTCTGGAACGCGTCGTGATCGCTTATTTATCCGTCTGATAAATGGTTTTGGAGCTCGCCGCGCCCGCCGGTGCAGGCCCTGCGCTCCAGCGCTGCATCCCGCACATCCAGCGGGTTTTCCGGGTCAGAGTGAGCTTCGGAACTGCCGAGTCCAGCAGCGATATACCCGACGCCGGCTCCAGTATCATCGTAAACATCGAGGACGGCAACGAAGAAGATTGCACTAAAGCTAAAGTGAGTATGTGTGTGTTGAGTGACTGAGTGAGTGTCGCAGGAGAGCTGAGCGAACACGACCGAGGAGCCAACTCACAGCAGCAACATCGCAATGCAAGCTGTTTATTTCCATAATAGTTAAGACTGTTTTTTGTCCCTTTCGTGGCGCAAAACAAGAAATTACATATTGTCAGCGTGATTCTGTTAAATACACACCACGGGCATGTTTATGCAAACGGCGAATTGATCTATATATAAGTCACGAGGACAACTGATGCTCACGACTCACGTTTTACAGAGATTTACGGAGTGCAAGTTTGACAGGGAGCGCGCGGCACACAAACATTTTATCTCTCACACGCGTGAGGATCGTTATGTAGTACATTTTCCTTTCTGAGCAGGCCTTTTATTTACTCTTTATCACTAAAATAACTTCCCACCAGCAGCAGGTGCCGTGCGTGTGGAATTACACTTGCAGGATCCTCGAGCGGAAATGTTGCACGAGAATTGATGTAGCCATTCAAAGTGCAAACTGATACAAAACATTTGGATGGTCCTATTACAGATACACTTGTTTGACATTTTTTACAAAGCCCTTGTCTGACGCACTGACATGTTAGAAGGGCACGGGTCTGAAGTTGCTGCAGCATCTCAATGTGTTTAAACCTGACTGTTTTAAAGGTGCACTCAGTATTTTTTTCCTCATTTAAAAGTTTCACTTTTAAAGAACTAAAATTTTGAAACATGCATACAATTATGAGCACTCACGTGAGATGAAGACTCCAGTCCTTATAAAAGCATTTTTGTTCTACAGTGAGAGGGTCTGCTCATGGGGGCTGCCATGTTAGAATCACATGACCAGCCAAATACTACTCACTTATTCTGCCTTCTTTTGCTATCCGAAGTATCCCACTTCCCAAGTCTGAAGTGGTAATTAAGATGATGTCATGTTCACATGCTTTGTTGTCAGAAAGAACAGGAAACATGGACGGTGTCAGGTTAATTCATACATATTTGGACACTCACTCATGGATTAAATTAATCATGACTGACTCTGACTAGTGAATTTCTACAATGGCATTGGTAAATAAAAGGTGTTGTATTTGAATGATGCTGGATACATTGCCCTTGGTGTCAGTGTTTGTCAACAGAATACTAGATAATAAAAAATTACTGAGTGCACCTTTAATTAAAAAGTGTGTTATAGTACCACAGGAAATCCTACACAGATATTAGTGCCTCAAATGCACAAAGACTGATCAGACCAAAGTAATCTCTGTAGAACTTAAGCCCCTGGTATACTTTGTTTTTGTGTGTTCCTTGATCGGCTCGTGCCAGGTAAACTGCACTGCTTTTCAAAGTATACTTTTCTGACCACAAACGAATATGAATGGCACTGATGTGCACAGATGGTGACTGTCCGTGTGTCGTGAAAGTCTATCCACTGTACTGATGATGAAATTTGTATCATGGATACTGGGTATACTTTGTTTTTCTGTGTTCCGGATCGGATCGCTCCTGGTCGGCTGTGTTGATTTTCATAGTATACTCTTTTGACCATGAGCGAATATGAACGGGTTCGACGCATGCGCACTACAACTGCTTTATGATACTCTTTTAGTCCAGTCAATGGCAGGCGCATGCACCAACGATGTGCACATATGAGGACTGTCCGTGTGTCCAGAAAATCTTGGCTATACACAGACAGCCCGCGCAGACTGTACTGATGACGAAATTTGAATCTTGCATACTGTGCGTGGAGTGATCACGAATGTGGATAACCAAAGTATACTTTAGCCTTTAAGGCCTGGGTATTCTTTGTATTTTGGCATTCAGGATTGGATCACAACCGTGTTGATTTTCAAAGTATGCTCTTTTTAACAAGAGCGAATACGAACATGTTCGATGCATGCATACTACGATTGCTTTGTGATAATCTTTTAGTCTAGCCAACGGAAGGTGCATGCATGAATGATGCACACAGACAAGGATTGTCTGCATGTTGAGAAAATCTGGGCTATGTGCAGACAATCCGTGCAGACTGTACTGATGCCAAAATTTGCATTATGCACACAGTGAGCAGAGCGATCACAAATGCTGACAATTGAAGTTAACTTTAGCCTTTAAGGTCTGGTATAATTCTGTTTTTTGCCGTTCCGGATTGAATAACACATGGTAAACCGTATTGATTTTCAAAGTATACTCTTTTGACCATGACTGAATACGAACATGTTTGAAGCATGCACACTACGTTTGCTTTGTGATAATCTTTTAGTATAGTCAATGGTAGTCACGTGCACTGTTGTGCTGTCCATGTGTCAAGAAAATCAGGGCTGCTCGCGGACTGTGCAAATGACAAAATTTGCTTTACGCATACTTTGCGCCGAGCGATGACCAACACGTACAGTAAGTATACTTTGATCTTTAGTGTGTTTGTGTCCATGTGTGACTACGTTGTTATAACTATTAGATGCTGGCACCCAATATGTCTTCAGACTGAGGGCCTGAGTTCGGAGCTGCACCGTGGGGTTAAATGGGCTTCATCTGGCCATGAGCTCCAGCAAAGAGACTCACTCCACTTGTTGCTATGAGACAAACCAGTATAAACCTGTGTGTGTGTGTGCTCGAGTGCATGGTGGCCTTGCTGATTGTAAGCCTGTGTTGTGGAGGAGGTGAGGAGAAGAGAAGGTAAAATAGAAGGAAAACAAGGCAGAAATGAAAGGAGAAGAGCAAAGAAAAGGAGAAGGAGGGAAGCTTTTTAAAGGAGGACAGATTGTGTTGTTCGGCTTGATTATGGTCTGTCTGTTGAGTATACTTGTGCTGTTTTTATGCTGGCTGTTTGAGTCACAGTGTATTGTGTGATTTATTTTAGGACATTTAGACATGTGGACATATTTGAGATATGACCTGTGAGTTTAAAAACTGGAACGTTGTGGTCGTATTCAGCTCACTAAAAGCTTTCCCCACATGAAGGGCCTCTTGTTTGACCATGAGACGGCCGTTTTCACTCACTATGCTGCAGTTGTCTCCCTGCAGTCAGCGAGGAGTTTGGCATGACAGAGGACGGACTGTGTTTGTTCACCAACTCCTTTATGTTTTATAGGACACCTTACCCCCACAAAGGCTGATTGTATGCAACCTCTGCTCTTTCCACCCAATGAGGAATATTTCAGTTTTCTTGCTTTTGTTTTCTTGGGCACCATGCACACAGACCTCTCCCACCCACTCAGCAGCAGTTCCAGATCAGTTCCACATCAGACATGTCATAATGAATATGGGTGAGTGAACAGGCGATTGACTTCAGATATTCTGTCTGATATTTAAGTCTTTATTCTTATAATTTTTATAATGATCTATTCTTAAGTTATTTCCCACAGTTTTCAGATCAACTGTTAGATCACAACATGACATTTATTGGTATCAATACATTTTCAGAAACCATCCCTGCATCCAAAATCGCTTATTGTCAGAAAGTGTTGTCACAATTTCAAAATTTCAGCAGTCGATACTGATAGTAGAAAAATTTCACGATTCTCGATGCCTATTTCGCTAAAACTGCAAAAAAAAAAAAAAATATAATATATATATATATATATATATATATATATATATATATATATATATAGGTAATATGCTCTTTTAGCCTATTCAAATGTGAAATTGTAAATCAATTTATATATGTAAATAATACATCCAATAGCATGTTTCCTTTGAGTGTTTCTCAATTAAGTAAACATTGCTTCAAGTTTTTTTATGTAGGACCCAATGAAATCAGTTATATTTTTTCTTAATTATATTTAAAATTTTCCCAAATTCCATGTTTTCAAAATAGTTTTTTTTTTTAATACAAAAGTTTAAATTTAATTGTCAAAATTGTGTCTTATCAAATTAATCCAAACTTTAATCAAATGAAAATAGAACAAGGCTATTTAAAACAAGCACTACTGCAGGTCACCAACAACTAGATCATCAAAATAAAATAAATACAAAACAATACATAAAAAAACAAGAAATACATTCAAACAAAATCAATAAAACACATAACCAACTAAACTACAAATCTCTCTCCACAGCCACTCCTCGAGAACCCTCCAAAATAGCCAAATATCCCCCCCACTTCCTGATGAACAAATCCCATTTCCCTAGCCTTCTAAACAAACATCTCCTCAAACGCTACCACCTTGCCCATCTCACCGCGCAATTCCCTAAATGAGGGTGCCCCAGCCGACTTCCATCCCCTGAGGATGATTTCTTACCAATCATGTCTCTGGCTAGGACCCAACTTTTTAAAGAACTGTCCCCAATATCAATAGTCATCCCATCACCCAGGATACATAGTCTGGGGCTAAATGAAAGTTCAACCTATACAATTTAGAAGGGGTCCAGTAGAACTTAAATTGCATCAGACAGACCCTTGCATCTCTAGATGCAGACTTGATGCTTTTTAAGGTTCCTAGCCCGCACACTCCCTCCTCCAATAACAGGTTTAAATCCTTCTCCCATAATCTCTTGAATGAAGATGAAGTTCCATCGCCCAGACTCTGAATTAACAGGGAGTAATACACAGATGCTTCATGACCTTTCCCAAAAGCAGTAATCACCATTTCCAAAGTATCTGCCACTTTAGGCGGGTGTACACTACTTCCAAAAATAGTACAGAGCAGATGGTGCAGCTGTAAATAACTAAAGAACTGGGATCTATGAATCTTAAAATGATGAACAAAATTATCAAAAGATCTCAGTATTCCACTCTCATATAGTTCACAGAGTTTAGTAAACCCCCTTCCCAATCCACTCTGACCAGTAGAAAGGGGACTTATTAATATGTAATTTAGGGTTCAGACATATGCTTGAGGCAACATTTATATAAATGTCCAAATTTAACACTCTGGACACTTTTGTCCAAACCACATGCAAATGCGAGATAATGGGGTGTGACTTAACTTCTCCAGTTAGTTTGATCGAAAATCTTGGGTAGGCTTAGCTCACCTTTGTCAATCGGCCTATGTAACATTGAAATGTAACCTGGGACGGTTACCATTCCAAATAAAGGACTTCACTTTGCTATGAAATTGTTTGAAATAAGAGAGGGGGACATCTACAGGGAGAGACTGTAGCTGGTATTTACATTTTGGGATACAATTCATTTTAATAACATTAACCTTCCCAATCATAGATAAATGTAATGAAGCCCACCTGCCCACATCACTCAAAAACCTTTCTTTTAAAGGGTCAAATTAACTCTGACTAAATCAAATAAATTTGTTGCAAATAAAATACCCAAATACTTAATGCCCAGTTTGGGCCATTGAAAGGCTCCCAGCTGAAAAGCCGTTACTGGGCAGTACGCAGTCAGAGCCAAAGCTTAGGATTAGGGCTGTACAATTAATCGAAAAGTTAATCGTGATTACGGCTGCCACGATTATGTAATCGTGAAAATTGACGATTACAGCGCTCAAATTAAGTCTGCTACAGTTGCGTCAATGGTTTCTATTTACAACGTGTTTTTGCAGCGGTTGAGTATTCTAACCATTCACAGACATGTCCGTTGAGCAAGGAAACGGCAATGGCCAATCAGAGCCACTTAGATTAGTCCTCCGTCCTATCTGTAATGACAACTAATGCACAAGTTTTACACCATCTGAATGCCCAGATGCTTGCTCTGTTCATGGTGGCACAGGAAAATTAATACTGAAGAAACATCATCTGACACTCGAAAAGAAGCTGTAGGACAAGAGTGAAAAGCACTTTGTAATTATTTTGGATTCATTGCATACTGCACCGCTCGCTTTGAACGTAGATGCTAAATACACTGCAAATGAGCAACACGACAAAACTAAAATTATCCTGTTCTAATCAACGCACAGACGCGGTGTAAATAATTTATAATTATGCTGATTAGACAGCTTTGTTTTTAACGAGAGCATTCGTGAGAGTGTAGAACATTCATGATCTTGCGTCGAAATGCAGCTCTCAAACAGTGTAAACCTGCTGTGAGTGACAGCAGTCATTGTAATGGGAGAGTTTGTCACGTTGCTCGATTTCTGTGTACAATTTATTCATGTAATAACAGTTTTGTTTTGTCATGTTAATGAGTAGGCCAATGTGAATTTGATTTGTACAAAATAGCAATAAAATAATTCAGCTTAACTGTGTGTTTTGGAAGTGTAGCCAACATAAAGAATATGGCATGAATAGCATATTTCAGGAATCACCGTCATTGTTATTGCGTCTGCTCTTATAAGACTCATTTGCCACGTAGCTGGTATTGGTAGATTTAACATTTTCATGAATCGCACAAACTCTGATCGGAAAATACTGTTTTTCATTTCCAAAGTGCAACCACTGATGCCAAAAATTATCTAACGATGATCTAACATGAACACCATTGAAGATCTAACGGGATGACTGGTCCGCTGTCTAGCCACCTTAAATCTTACCGAACGCAGATTTAAAGTTAATAATTATTTACTGTACGTGGACTAATAATTTAACCAGTACTTTAGCAATAATGACATTTATTCTATACCATAGATATCAATTTACAATAATTTTAATTTGCCTTACCTTAAAAACTTTGTTACAATATAAAATAAAATACAATATAATGCTTAAAAGATGCTTAAAAGAAACTGGAGCATAACTCATATCCACCATTGAAATCTGCTACTCTGAAGAACCACATGGTTGCTTACTTTGTAACATCACAATAATTAAACATTTTAATCGACATTAATAATTGCAATTACAATGTCAAGAACAATAATTGACAATTATGATTTTTGCTATAATTGTGCAACCCTACTTCAGATTTAGACCAATTAACTCTGTATCCTGAAAATTGTGACATGGCATGGATCAGTCTGGGCTTGGCTGTGGCATGGCATGGAGCAGTCTGAGGTTCGTCTGTGACATGGCATGGAGCAGGCTGAGGCGTGGTGGTGACATGGCATGGAGTAGACTCTGGCGTGGCTGTGACGTGGCCTGGAGCTGACTCTGGCATGGCTGTGACCTGGCCTGGAGCTGACTCTGGCCTGGACAGAGTCTTTAGAATGACCTCTGTGGTCGGGAGCAAGGACTGAGACTCGAAAGGACCTCCGTGTTCGTGAAAATGGGCAGAGACTTGGAAACGACCTCCGTGGTCATGAACATGTGCAGAGACCTGGAAATGACCTCCGTGGTTGTGAACATGGACTTGGAAGCGACCTCTGTCATTGACATTGACAGAGTCCCGGGAGTTACCTCTGTGGTCGTGGGTAAGGACAGAGTCTCGGGAATGACCTCTGTGGTTATGAACACAGGCTGAGACTCAGAGATGAAATCCCTTCTCCTCCTCGAGGAGGCTGGCAACGTTGGCTCATTGCCCATGGCAGGCATGGGCTCATTGGCAATGATGTGGGATGCTGGTTTGGAGTGGTGGTGGCGTAGTGGCTAAAGCACAGGGCTGTTAATCAGAAGGTCACAGGTTCTAACCCCATGGCCACCACCATTGTGTCCTTGAGCAAGGCACTTAACTCCAGGTTTGGATAAAAGCGTCTGCCAAATGCATAAATGTAAATGTAATGGTTTTGCGGCAATATCGCTGAAACTCTGGCTTGGTGGCCATGACTGTGAAACTCTGGCTTGGCGGCCATGATGTGAAACTCTGGCTTGGTGGCCATGACTTGAAACTCTGGCTTGGCGGCCATGATGTGAAACTCTGGCTTGGCGGCGGCCATGTTGTGGAACTCTGGCCTCTCCCACAGTGAGCGTGGAACCAATGATCTGCAGGGCGAGGTTGATATATTGGGCCAGATTGAGGGGACTGCGACCACAAGGCATCAAGGAAGAGATGGGCTCATTAAGTCCGACCTGAAAAATTTCCTTGAGGGCGAGCTCATTAAAAGTCTGCAACATCTTTCATCAGCATCACAAACATGTTGGACAGTTGATGCTGGATTTCTCCCTCTGTGCCATTAAAGTCCGTGGTCTGCAGGCCCGTCAGAGGTTTCAGCTTGAGCACATAAGTGTCTTTTTATATCTCCAGAGCCCGATGATTTAACATTTTTTACATATTGACTTCAAAGAGCAAATATGTTGCAGGGTGTATCAAATCTCACCGGATTATAACACAAAAATAACTAAAAACTAGCAAAGTGCGCAGAGCTCGTCGCATACACGTGCACTCCTCGCATAGCGTCATGTGACTCCGAACAATTACTTTTTAAGAAAACAATTTATCTATTTTATATAAGTGCTTTAGTGTATATCCTCACCACTTAATATAAAACACAACATTGCTCTAATTTTTGACAAATAAAATGCTGCACAACGGAGCATCACATATTAATTAAAACATTGATGAAAACTTCTGTTCAGTACAACAGCACGTTGTTTGTGATACCAGTTCAATAATAATAATAGGCTAATAATAATAAAAAATTATAAAAATTAAATGTATTTTTATAAACATTTCTGTCACAATTTCTTAAATGATATGTGTTAAGCTGAATCTGAATCAAACTTTTATTTTGAAGTGAAGGCGTTTTCGTTTCTGTGGGAATAACTTGATGTTTTGATGGTTGCATCACACCATCACACATAAGCAGTTGGTTAAATGGCCCAGTGCGATTATTAAAGCGCAAAATGCTGCAATTTAGTTATATAAATATATAGGCTGCAGACGGTGCACACGTCACAGTAAATGAGTGCTCTCTTCTGTCATCTACTACAACAAGCACAATGTGTAATGCTCATAAAATGTGGTGTTTTGAGCGTATGAGCGGCTTCACACATTCACTTTGCAGCATGCAGCACATGCAGAGTGTATATTTAATTAATTAAGCATCAATTTGGTACTGTAGAAACACTGTGGAATAATCCCTTTGACCTGAAGCAGTATACCTTTAAATTAGAGCAAGGGGAAAAAAGCCACCCTATGAGTTAAGTGCTTCCATAACTTAAAATGTGGCAAAACATTTAAAAATAAAAAAGCCCACGAAATGAATTGCTCTGTTTTTTTATGATAATTACTATTTGTAACATCCGACATAGTTCTTAATCTTCTATTCTTGGCCAAGTTTTTGGTTTTACGCCTTTTTAATGTTAATGATTTGGTTACATTTAAGTATTTACACTATTGTGCATCATCAGTATTGTGTATAAGAAACAAATTGCCCTCATCAAGGTACAAATGCCCCTGAGAATCAAATGCGAGGTGGCAAATATTGCGCCTTTATGATGAAGTACATTTTTTTTTACAAAGCATTTAATTTATTTTTAATTCTTATTGAATTTAGTGCATTTGATCTGTTGTGGACTGCTGACACGGATTGTACAGTGCAGCTGATTAGAGAACTGTTGTTAAAGACTTGATCCCTAGCCCAGGCCCGTGGTTTGCAAGTGCAGACATTGTGGTTCAGTGCCCAAGGGAACATGCTACTGGAGTCAGCGTCACGACTCAGAGTGGTAGCTGTCACGCTGGGGAAGAAAGTCTTCAGTACCGCACATCTGCAGAGGGAGAGAGAGAGCGGGGAAGATTGTGTATACTGTCATGTTAAAGTGATGTTATTTCTAGTTTGATGTCTCTAATGCAAACAAGCACCAATAACACTCGGCATCTGTAAGGAAAGCTCCAGTGCAGTGCGTGTAGGTGTAAATTAGTGAAGCAGGCATGTGTGGTGGTTTATACATTCATCCTGCTTTGCAGATAAAGCGCTGTATGGTTTCGAAAAGTGTACATTTAATATGTACACTGTGTTTGCATGCCTGTAAGTGTGTGATCCAGGCTTTCCCAGTGAACACTGCGTTGTGTTAGTCGTGACTGCTAAAAAGCAGTTAGCTGATGACAGGGCTGCGTTGCTAGGCAACCGGTGTCATGAGCGCAGAGGAGCCTCTCGTAGCTGGATGGTGCTATCGGTTTTCTCTCTACACACACACACACACACACACATACAATCTCTCTCTCTCAACCTACACATACACATCCTTCTCACCCCACACAATAACAAACAGAGACACGCACGCACACATATTCACATACCCTCACTCTAGACTAGACTCACTTTGGAAACACTAACATGAAATATCAACCTTGATTGAAGTGAATTACTTGTCTTTAATACAAATTTTAAGATTAAAGAAAGCCTTTTTTAAATAAGTTTTTTTAAATAATTTTTTATTTTATTTTATCCCAATTTGAAATGGCCAATTCCCACTACTTAATAGGACCTTGTGGTGGCACGGTTACTCACCTCAATCTGGGTGGTGAAGGACAAGTCTCGGTTGCCTAATAATCCGCGCATCTTATAACGTGGTTCGCTGTGCATGACACCGCGGAGTCTCACAGCATGTGGAGGCTCATGCTACTCTCCGCGATCCATGCACAACTTACCACACACCCCATTGAGAGCGACCAATAACCCCTAATCGGGACCATGAGGAGGTTACCCCATGTGTCTACCCTCCCTAGTAACCGGGCCAATTTGGTTGCTTAAGAGACCTGACTGGAGTCACTCAGCACGTTCTGGATTTGAACTCGAGAGCCCAGGGATGGTAGTCAGCGTCAAAACCCATTGAGCTACCCAGGCCCCCAATAAGTGTAATTCAAACAGCTGTGAATTGTAATGGGAGATGTACATTAATTGGCTTAAAGGCATAGTTCACCCAATAATGAAAATTCTGTCATCAATTACCCTCATGCTGTTCCGAACCCATCAGGCTTATTTTATTTCTGATGTTAGCATTAAAGTTGCACTCAATCATTTTTTGAAGTATGTCAAAGTGGCTACATTGGCTTACACCAACACCTTGTGGCCTGAATGCCGCATAATTCAAACACAGTAGTTTTCAGTTACCAATGCCATTGTAGAAATTCACTATGCATTGTAAACCAGGATTATTTTAGTTCATGAATGAACGTGTCCCATGACATGGCAGTTACTGAGATTAAGTGAGTAGTATTCAGCTGGTCATGTGATGCTAACATGACTGCCCCCATGAGGGTGCCCCTGATCCATGTAGAATAAAAGAGCTTTTACGAGGTTACTGATATGACAAAACCTTTCATCCCACATGAGTGGTCATGATTTTATACACATTTCAATTACTATTCATTTCTTTATAAGTAAAACTTACTGGGTGAACCTTTAAGATTAGCCTGAGTCACACTTCATTTTCACTGCATCTTTTTTACATACAATAAAAGTGAATGGTGACTGAGGCTAAAATTTTGCCTGACAATTGTGTTCCACAGAAGCAAGTAATTTGGGTTTGTAACAACATGAGGGTGAGAAAATTATGACAGCATTTGGGTGAACTATCCTTTAAGGACTGGGTAATGTTCTCATATATAAAAGCAGATATTCAAGAATTCAAAGTGAAATCATTTTTGTAAATTTAGATGGACAAGTGCATGCTAGTTTGTAAATAAGCATGTGAGTGTTGCTATATAATTTGCTAAACTGATACAGTTAAATGTCCATTTGCATGTTTCACTGTTAGCAGTTGGTACTGACGTGGAATTCAAGGGTTAAGAAAATGTCTCCTAAACAGACATCATAGTACGTCTTTTTGTTTCCTTTCAACATAGTTAATTTGCCACAGTATAATTTCCTTCAAACATAACCCCACCCAAAGGTTCCTTTTTGTCATATTTAAATGGCTAATGTTATCAAAAAGTTTTGACCTGAGAATGCTGTAATTAATGTGAGTTTTCCCAGCAACACCTTGCTGCAAATCAGCCTGACCAATCCCGTTGTCTTCTCCCTCCTATATATAGAGAGATATTCACCATGACTCACAACACACACAAACCATAGGGCCGTTTGTGACAAATGGGCTCATGCGTCATGCGATTGTCTTCTAAGTATACAGTATGCTCACCTCATTAAAATAGCTGACAACATAATATAATGATATTGTAACATATTACAATAAAATGAACTGTGCAAAGGTTTTAGGCAGTTGTGAAAATTTTTATACAGTGAGTATTTTTTTCAAGAATAATGACACAAATAATGTAGTATATAATGTAATAAAGTGTAGTAAACATAAAAAAATAATAATAAATATTTGGTGCTACCACCCTATTCTTTTAAAAAAGCACAGATTCTCCTAGGTACACTTAGCACAGTTTTTCAAGTTTGTTGGCAGATTCCATGCATCTTGGAGAACTTGCCACAGTTTTATGTGTTTATCTCATTTGCTTCTGTCTCTTCATGTAATCCCAGACTGACTCAATGATGTTGAGATCCGGGCTCTGTGGGGTCAAACAGAGGCGTTTCAGCATTGAAGGACATCCGGGGCTTAGCCCAGACCATTTTATGCAAAGTGTTTTTTTTACAGTAACACTTTACTTTCAGTCAAAGTACATCTTAATTGTGTGAGACTTTAGTAGAACATAATATGAACTGTTGTGTATTGGTATATTACATTTTAAGTCAACAAAACAACTGTCCTAGAGAGTTCAGTCAATCTCTTTTCACCTGCTCCTGTCGCTCTCCCTTCTCATCAAGTGTTGCTGTCTTTTTCTCTCTCCTTCCACCAGAAAGCTACCAGAGAGACAAAAGGTGTTTAATGTTAACATTAGTTTAACATTATGTACACACAGTCACACACATACACACACTCTCTCTCTCTCTCTCTCTCTCCCTCTCAACACACACACATTCAACATACAACATACACTATTCACCTCTTGCTGTCTATTTGGTGTCCTTCTCATTACTTGTTATATTTCACTCTCTCATCACTTAATGTTGTTTCTCTCTCTCTAGTACTATCCTCGACTAACTCATCCTCTCTCCTCCCTGAATCATCTGTGATGCAAAAGAACAGATACAGCACATAACTTATTGCAAATCAGCTTCAAACAACTAATTCATCAAGTGCTACATATTTCAAATTGTAGACCAATACATTGAAGAAAATGTATTGGGAAGAGCAGATCAGTGGGATTGCCCTAATATCTATCATGATTCTTGAATTTTCATGTACATTACCATAAAGTCATCACAAAAGAGTTATTTTATAGAGAGTAAAGTGATGTAAAAAAATATTTAATATACATAATTTATATTTTTTGACATAAATAGTCAAAATTATGTATAAGATCCTAAGTTAAAGCAATACATGAATGACTTTAGTCTAAGTTCATTGACACACTATGGCATCGAACTGTATATAATTCTCAATGTTCATCTGTCAAAATCCTTTAATTAGGATCATTAGGGGCATTGTTTCACTTTTAACTTTCTCTAAAGTAACGTGACTGATTAATTGTTACCAGTTTCCATGCCTGATTCTGGCACAGCTGCTGCTGCTACTCCTCAGTCTGCAGCTCATCTTTCCTACCCTCTACAAAACCACTGAATCAAATCAAAGTGTATATTTACTACAAACTAATATAACAAAACAAGTCACACATACATTTTATGTTAATGCTTATTGGTTATCCTTAGCGAAAACAACACCTGATAAACAAGGAAAGTATTCAGTGCAGTGGGATAAAACTAGTGTTTCTGGCTACCTACAGCATGAAAAATAGCAAGGTTATGTAGCCTACACTTTTCTAGAAATGGGCACACTTATCTCGAAATGTGTAGCCGTTGTTTATCTTCAAATGTGATGATAAGCATGCTGGTCCAAGTGCTAACGTAGCCTATGGTAATAACTAGCCTACTGTGGGTGAAAGCCAGCCAGATGATGCTCTTCAGACTTTAAGGACCAAAAAAAATTTGAATTCTTACCCACTGACTTCTTTCGGAAAAATCCCAAAGCCTAATTTGCTTCATTTTTGCTGTCGTTCCTGCTAACCGCTGTTAACTCGCCACTAAGTAACATTAGTTGATGTCAACGACAGTGCTAGCTCCTCCCCTACCTGCTGCATATTCAACAGAGAGGAAGAAACGGAGCCCATAGGCTACCGACAGCAAAGAAGCTTATTCTATAGGCTAGATTATTTTTAAGACCTATCTCTATTTTTACAGGCTGTATGCAGTATGTGCAAAGCCAAAGCACAATGAAATAAGGCAACTTATGATTTCGGGGGTTTACATAGGCTATTACATTCGGGGCTACACTCAAAATATTTGAGGCTGAAGCCCCTGCAAAATCGGCTGACACCGCGTCTGGGGTCAAATCATCTGTTGCACAACTCCTTGTTCTACTTCTATTTGCAAAAGGAATGTTTGCAAATCTAAAATTGATATTTCCTAAAATATTTACTAAAGCAGAAGATACAAACTAACCATCTTAAGGCAAATGTTTTTGTGAAATATCTAATGTGCCTAGACCTTTGCTAAAGTACTGTATATAAAACTGGAGGATCAAAGATGCATTTGGAGCAAGAAAGAGTTAAAAGGGTTTAAAAAAAATGACTGCTCATGTTAGCCTCTGCTGCCCCTGCAAAAAAAAAAAAAAGAGTGGGATATCAAATCAAATCACCATATTGCCATATACACAAGTGCAACAGTAGGTAAAATTCTTGTGTGCAGTTCCGTATAACATAGCAGTCATGACAGTGACGAGACATATACCAATTACAATAAACAACATGTTTACACAACCCAATTTACATATCAAATGTACACATACTTACACAACACAATAATAATAAACAATGTACAGTAAACAATACACACAATATAAAATACACATACAATAAAAAAATAAAATAAAGAGTATATAAAAATATATATACAGTAGTTGTATTGTGGAGAATACAATTTATGACAGTATTTATAAATAATTGTGTTATTTCATGCATGCATTTTCAACATTCAAAAGATTTTTTTAAATTCATCTTAACATCTTAATATCTCTTCACATATATTTATTATATTCTTATTGCATTATATCATTGTATGCTGTATAATATTATTTGGAATGGACCGATACAAAATGTATGTGCCGATACTAATATCTGATCATTTACTGATTACTGATAATTAATTAAACAACTTCAATATAAATTAACTTTATTCTGCATGTTACACATCTGTCTGTCTTGTCATGGAAGTCGTGGCGTTTTCAAACTACACGACGAATCGGCGACAGGGTTGAATGAAACATTGAACTATTGACAAATTCCTGTCGACTCTGCCTGGACTCCAAATTACATTTCACAACAGAGTACATGTGAGAAGTGATACGAGATACGAAAACAAATGCACGATCATATGTTATGCATTTCAGAGTATGATGTGTATGTTTTTAATCGCCTCAAGGCATCATAAATTAAATTGGTTACAATATGAAAAAGTACCTCCTATTGAAAAATCTACCTATTTGCTTACCTGACTGTCCAAGAGAATAGGCAATTTCTCTTTCTCCTCCTGGTTGTTGTACAGTTCAAATGAAACATCAAATATGCACTGGTGCTCCTGCCAATGTTCCACAAATTGTCCTCCATTTCTTCGGTCCAATAAGACTTTCTAGATATCGCAGCCATGCTAGTTTATGTTCTGTTGCAGGTACATCAGTACTTCTCCCACTGAAACGTCCCGTGCCCTATTTCTTGCTCTCTTATTGGCTGTAGGTCAACGATCCAGTTGTGTTCAGTCAAAACACATTTCACATTGCGTGATTTGGAATCGTAGACGGGTCCAGATATTTAATATTCTGGATATCTCGCTGACATCAGCAACACGTCATCGATTCTCTAAGATCGCGTCTTTGATAATTCATACATTGCGATCGTTGCTCTCAGGCTTTTGATGGCAATCTCCACAAAACTGTCGCGAAAATCGGGCTTAAAATCGTGTAATGTTAACTCGATTACAAAACGCTGAAACTAAAAGCCCATTATTATCTCACATTAACATTTACTCACAATAAGTTACTTTTGAATAGCTTCTATTTAGGCTCACATTAAATTAGTAATATTTCCTAATTGTTTTTTAAAATAAATTCTTACATTAGCTGAATTCTGAATGATGAAGCTTGTCTCGTTTTAGCTAAAATAGCCTCCACTTAACTTAAATAAACTAATTTAATTCCTTGCTGTATCGAGTTTTAAGGTGAGTAATCAAATTAGTTGTGTTTAATGTTTAAAGGTAGTTCCACCTTGAGACATTTTAGCAGTTCAAAGCTTACAAATAGCAGCTCTGTTGTGATTGTCACCTAATTCAAAGTCGTTTCACACAAGAGACATTTTCTTTACTGGTCAAAGAAAAGCTAAGAAAGTCTTTAGGATACAATTGTAGCATGTAAGATATTAACCAAAAACTTCTTTGTATCTACTTAGTCTACTACTTAGTAAGGTAAATTGAGTGCATTTACTGATCCATTCAACTATAATACTGTAATTTAGTATTCTCCCAAATATTTTTTCTGTCTGTCACCAACATGCTCAATGACAGGAGTCATATAACAGTCCTGTCTCTTACAGTTAGATCGGTATAATGATCTGACATCATTATCTATCCATCTTTTTTCTCTCTCTTTATCTCAGGAGTACATTGTGTCCCTGATCAGTCCTGTTCATAAGCACCGTGAGCGTTTAACTCTTTGGCTGCAGCGGCGTCTACATGCCCTACGTGCAGCTATTGAGTATGAGAGCTGTGCCGTTGTGCAGGTGAGGGACCATGCACTGGAGATTCAGGGAGGTCATGCACAGGTAACCGCTGCATGCGCTATGCTGCAGCGCCTCAAGATGGAGCACCGCGGCTGCCGTGACCCCCAGCCCTCGCCTGCTGCAGCTGGCCTGGTATCTCCAGAGGATGAGGAGGATGACGAAGAACCTGGGGAAGAGGGGAGTAGTTCGGAGAGCGACGGAGAGGCTCGATCGAGAAGCGAGAGTTCCGTTGGAGGTGTTGCCTCATCAGGCCCAGGCGAAGGAGCAACAGGAAGGAGAAGAGAGCCACTCATTGTAACCAAACCTCACCGACAGCTGTGCCGCTCACCCTGTTTGGACCGCCCTAGCTTCAGCCAGAGTAGCATCTTACAGGAGTTACGTTCAGACGACACACGCGTTGATCCAACTCGCACTGACCCCTCCCAAAGAACACCCTCACTTGCTCTGCCCACTTCTGCAGCCCAGGCACCCTTACGACAAACCAGCGATCGAGATTACCAGACCAAAATGGACTTTGCTCTGAAACTGGGCTACTCTGGAGAGCAGGTGGAGACTGTGCTGAGTAAACTGGGGCCCAGTGCGCTAATCAATGATGTGTTGGCTGAGCTGGTACGGCTTGGGAATAAAGAGGAACCAGAGCACCAGGGACCAACGGGTACTGCCAGTTTAGCACCACGGGCAGTAGGAGCCAAAGAAACCGTAAGCCCTGAGGCATCGCTGGAGGAGGACACACCAGACACATATGACAATCTCCGACCAATCGTGATTGATGGATCCAATGTTGCCATGAGGTGAATACTAATGAGAGTCAAAGAGTTTGTTCACAAGTATGCAATTTTTGTAATTGCTTAACAAGGCTACATAGATATACAGACCATGGGTTTAGTGAAAACTATTACGAAAACATGAGTTTGCAAAACTCATGTTTTCAAAAAACATGTTTGCAAAAAAATGAAAACTAAACTGAAACCATTAATGTGCACTGCATTACAAACAAAAAAGAAATAGAATTACGGAGGAAAAAGACTTTAGTTTGAATATTTTTTAATCAATTCAGGATAGTCAGATTTAATTAATTTTACCATTGGTAGGGGGGCCATCTAATCAACATGTAAAATATCCAACCACAATTTGTTTTTCCTGTATGTGACATTTAGGGGTTAGTTCATCTAAAATTGACAACACCACAATAATAAAGCAGTGTGCAGCAAAGTAACTCATGATGCAGCAGTTCCTGTGAAATTCTGACATGAAAAGAACATGAAAGAAACTGGCTGAATGAAGGGAATGGTGAGGAATGTTTCCAGTTGCATTCTCACTTGAGGACGTTTGGAACGGTATGATTACAAACCGTTCTGAACATGGATTTCTCGGCATGGTTAGCTAACAGTGCTCAGCTGTGCTGGAATGGAATGGTTTTAGTACGTGGTGACTCATTATTGTCAATTTGACAACGCCAAGGTAACTCTTTTTCTTGGTAGTTCTTGGTAGCTGGTAAGGTTTAGAGTAATATTTGGGTTAAGTTAAAGGTTAATTAAAATGTGTATATTTTTAGTGTATGTTCATGATTTTATGATCACGGATTGACTAGTATAGTACAATTCATTATTTTTTGACACACCTTATTCGTCCTTATTAACACCTTATTTCACCTTATTTCACCTTATTAACTAGCTCATTAAAAGCACAATTACATATCAATAAATTACTCATGTAGTATTTTATTTTGTCAATAAATGTCCTTCTTAGCTAGCTTGAGATCTTTTACCTTTGTGTGTGCTCATGTTTGGTGGCATAGACAACCCCTCAACATTTGATGATAAACCTCTAGCCTTTTTCTCTTTGCTTTTATTTTTGCAACCTGAGCCATGTCTTTCCTGTGCTTTAGCTTTTTTGACAAACAAAAACAGTCCTCATAACTGTGATGTAAATATGTAAAATGTACCATTCACACCATCGCCAACTGATGTACTTGTTACTTACTGTACATAATCTAATTTCACAGTGTAATCTTTTAAATTATCACCAAAATTATGTATCCAGTAATCACAAATAACTGGAAAAGTCTTTGCAAAATTCAATGGAAATTAATTGGTTATAATTAAGTCCTGTATAATAAATAAATAAAACTATAATTTGTAATTTTCCAATAATGCAAATGAATTAAAAACTGTTATGCATTATTAAAACTAACTAAAACAAAACAAATTGAAATCTAAAATACAAAATCAAAACTAATTCAATCAAAACTAATAACGCTTACTGATAGCTCTGGACTGATACCGCATAGAGGAAATAATTAGTCACAGTTACAGCAAAGCTGCAGTCTAGTGTGTCATGCAAGTGCTCTCACTATTGTTGTTTTCCACTTAAATTTAAATTGTTGCAGGAAGTGTTTTTGTGAAATGTTCTTAAAGTTCCTGTTATTGTGAAATGGCCAATCAGTGAGTGAATTGAGTGTGTGTGCATGTGTATAATTTGATGTTGGTAATATTATTTTGTAGCCATGGAAACAAAGAGGTGTTCTCATGTCTGGGCATTCAACTGGCTGTTGATTGGTTCCTGGAGAAAGGCCACAAGGACATCACAGTCTTCGTCCCAGCATGGAGGAAAGAACAGTCAAGACCTGACGCACCGATCAAAGGTACCATGAGAGCATGAGAGAGAAAGAATCTCCAGGAGATTATGTTCCTGTAGCAAGATTTCTGTTCCTAAAAGTAAGAGTGTGGCTCTGCTCCAAAACCTAGTGAGCTGTCTGCCTAGGCAGCATTTAAAGGCACCGATGCAAGGGCTGTTCCAAAAGCGTAATTGTGCTTCTAAGGAATTATCCTGCTATGGTGAATTCTTTTGGCCAAATTCTAAGGCAGCATTACATGTATCCTTGATGAAGATGATGCATTGGGGTGAGCCTAATGAAAATCCATCAAAGACATAGTATCATTCATGGATGGTTCTGAAGGGAGGTTTGGGGGGACATTTCCCCCCAGATTATCCTTGTGCACCCCAGAAACTTCTGACATTCCCACCCCAGCCGAATGGCAAAATGACCAATCCCCCCTTCACTGGTCGGATGGCAAAAGAGGGAGCAATTAGGGAGCAAAAAGATGGCCTATTGCCCACCCTTATTATATATTGATTATATGTCAATAACATTTTAAATATTGATTGTAAATATACTTATTCAATTTATTGAATAACAGTTAAATCTAAAAAAATATATATATATTTTGCCTAATATTTATATGTGCTGTGTAGTTTTATCTATATTAGAGTATTGTATAGTTAGCTTAGCAACTTGCCAACATCAAACTCCTGTGTGCTTTGAGTGGGGTGCGCTATTTGTATGATGCACAGAGTTGCTGGCTCTGGACAGGGTTTTAAATCATTCACGTGTGACCTAACCATTTCGGTAAGGATGCTGCCTTAGGCCACTCCACACTAATATGTGTCTGTTTCCTAATGTCATAATTTTTCAAAGTATGCGGTACCAAAGAGCATTTTGAAAAGTCGCATCAATGTTGCAAAATCAATGCTTTTTCAACTGCAGATGTGTTTAGTGTGGACAGTAGATAGCAAGGCAGTTCACTAGGTTTTAGAATAGAGCCTGTGGTGGTTATATAATGCTGATATAGCAAAGTGTGATTCTGTAAAGGTAGAGCTCTGCCTCAAAATGTGTTTCATCTCTCATAGATCCAATGAACTTGTGTTTCATTGTTGGCATTTGTTACCATATTATAGAGCATGTGTGTATAAACTCCTCTGAGGAGCTGTCATGTGTCCAATGAGATTGGCCATCTGTGCTGCGATGTGTATACAAGTTTGTGTATGTCTGTGCGTAAGGTCACAGGAAGTGATGATGTGCAATATCACTCTCGTCCTCAGATCAGGAGATCCTGCGAAAGTTAGAGAAGGAGAAAATCCTCGTGTTCACTCCGTCTCGTAGAGTCCAGGGCAGACGAGTGGTGTGCTACGACGACCGATTCATCGTCAAGTTGGCCTGTGACTCTGACGGAATTATTGTGTCCAACGATAACTACAGAGACCTGCAGAATGAGAAACCAGAGTGGAAGAAATTTATAGAGGAACGACTCCTTATGTACAGCTTCGTCAACGACAAGTATGCTCGCACACAGTTACCGTGGTGACGGGGTTTTCTCTATTTCACTCATTTGTGTCTTCTGCTCTCCACCCTCGCACCCGTATGGTGTTCCTTTCTCACTCTTTTCTTTCTCTCACTTGTCACTTTCAAGTCACCATTTTTGTTCTTTAAATAAGATTTAAGCCATTTATTTATTTGTTTATTGATTTCCAGTTTTGGAATGAGCAACCCATGAACAGTTTATCAGTCAAGATTAGGGATGGGTCGTAATGACTACCGACTAGTTGATTAGTGAGGCCAACTAGTTCATCTAGATATACAAAAATCAAAATGATGTCAACATTCTCTCACCCTCATGTCCTTCCAAAACCAAAAGATTCTCTTTTGGGTAGGGTCTGTCTGCATCCTGCAAGACCACTACAAGTTACGCCCCCCCTTAAAATAACCATTAAATTGCTTAAGTCTTGTAATAGTTGGATGTCACATTCATATACTGTGTTTGTGTTTATTTGGAGTCCCACAGCAACCCTACACCTGCCCGTAAAACTAACACTGACCACAAAGATTTAAAAATGAAATGTTTGAAAGATTTTTATTTTATTTATCTCCTTTTTGTCTCCCAAATTGGAATCCCAATTCCCACTACTTAGTAGGTCCTCGTGGTGGCACGGTTACTCACCTCAATCCGGGTGGCGGAGGACAAGTCTCCACTTCTGAGACCGATAATCCATGTATCTTATCACGTGGCTTGTTGTGCATGACACCTCGGAGACTCACAGCATGTGGAAGCTCATGCTACTCTCCGCGATCCACACACAACTTACCACACACCCCATTGAGAGCGAGAACCACTAATCATGACCACGAGGAGGTTACCCCATGTGACTCTACCCTCCCTAGCAACAGGGCCAATTTGGTTGCTTAGGAGACCTGGCTGGAGTCACTCAGTACCCTGGATTCAAACTCGTGACTCAAGGTGTGGTAGTCAGCGTCAATACTCGCTGAGCTACCCAGGCCCCCATTGTTTGTAAGATTATTAAATATACCACAGTAGAGTCACTTTATGATCCAAGGCAGGCATTAACTGGAGTGATCTTGTTGTGAAGTGGGTGTTCCTTGTCGTCTTGCGGGATGCAGACACATGCACTTGTGTCTTTCTTACACAGAACACAAAAGGAGATGCTAGGCAGATTGTTTGCCTCAGTCACCATTCACTTCCATTGCAATTTGATTCCATACAATGAAATTGAATGGTTACGTTGGCTAACATTCTGCTGAACATTATTTTTTGTGTTCTAAAAAAGAAAGAAAGCCCTATAGGTTTGGAACACAATGAGGGTGAATAAATGATGACAGACTTAGCATTTTTGGGTGAACTATCCTTTAAAGACTTAATGAATAGTCAATTTTGAAAACATAGTTTTGCACAAACTTAGTTGTGATTTTGCTAAATTTACTGTAATTTAAATGAAGTTACTGCTGCAGATGAAGGAAATTAATGTAAATGCACTAATATTGAATGTAGTTCTGCTTTATGTAACAGGATTATTATCTTACATTTATGCTTACCTGCATTTGTCTGTTTGCTGTGTTTTGTAGATTTATGCCTCCCGATGATCCTTTAGGCAGACACGGGCCAAGTCTGGAAAATTTTCTTCGCAAACGGCCGGTGGTTCCAGAGCACAAGAAGCAGCCATGTCCATATGGTCAGTACAGCAAAAGTAGGAAATTAATTTATATCTTTTTTCAGAATCATACAGCATGTACAAATATCCATATGTTTGACTTGAATAAAATGAAATCAGATAAATCCACCACTTTTTCATGGACTGTCAAGATACGGCATTGCTCGTTGGATATTTGAAAATACAGTGGGTTCCAAAAGACTGAGACCACAATGCAAATCTGGGGTTCACAATGTACTTTAAACATAAAATAAACAAAGTTTTCGAATTTTTTGCAGTAGGTCGCTAATCAAATTTGTAACATTGACCATGTTAATGGGATAGAAGATTCTGTCTGTTACAAATTCTGAAGTTTCAAAGCCATAGGATTTTCTTACTACTGTGGAACACAAAAGGAGATGTTAGGCTGCATGACAGCCTCAGTCACCATTCACTTTCATTGTATCTTTTTTTCATACAGTGAAAGTGAATGGTGACTAAGGGTGTCAACCAGCCTGACATCTCCTTTTGTGTTCCACAGAAGAAAGTAAGTCAAACAGGGTTGGAACAACATAAGAGTTAGTAAATAATGACAGAATGATAATTTACACTATCCCTCTAACATCTTTGTATATAATAGTTCAGATTTTCTTGCTTTCAATGAAACACATAAGATTGCCTTTGAAAGTTTCTCAGTTCATACTTGGATAAGACGGATAAAGTTTTGACATGACAATCATCACAAACTTCTGAAATTCACATTAATTTTTCAATTCGATCTTTCACTGCCATTGTAAAGTTGAATATATTTTGTCATGAAATACATTTATTAAATTGTCTATTGAAAGATAAAAGGAAAATAGAAGCATTTTTCAAGTGGTCTCAGACTTTTGAACCTCATTTTTAGTATATTGTAATTTGAAAAATTGTATGTGCTAACATTTTAGAAAGAACTAAAGTAACATTTTATCTCAACCACGGCTAATGTTTTTTTTTTACACAGGTAAGAAGTGCACATACGGTCATAAGTGTAAGTACTACCACCCGGAGAGAGCCAATCAACCACAACGTGCTGTCGCAGATGAGCTCCGAGCCTTCGCCAAACTCTCAGCCGTAAAGACAATGAGTGAGGGGGCACTTATAAAATGTGGAACCTCTGGCACTGTTGCCAAGGGTGACTGTAGCTCAGAGGCAAAGCGAGTGGCACCTAAGCGCCAGTCTGACCCCAGTATCCGGTCAGTTGCATGTGAACAGGAAGAGAGACTCTGCCCAACACGGAAGGCAGAGGCAAATTCTGTACCCTCTTTAGTATCAGCGCTTAGTGTTCCAACCATGCCACTGCCAAAAAGTCACGCAGCAGGTGCTCTGAACACACGCTCTGCAAGCAGCCCTGTTCCAGGGTCTTTGCATTTTACCCACAGCTCCCTGGAACACTCAGGCAGCGTTCAGTACCCTCCCATCCTGGTCACCAACAGTCAGGGTGCCTCCATTGCATACGGTGAGCCATTCCCAAAGTACGACTCTGTGGTGAGCGATCATGGATACTACTCCATGCTCAGTGACTTTTCCACCATAAGCTTGCAAGACAGTTTTTGCAGTCTGGAGCAACCAGAGCCTGTAGGGGTGGGTGGAGGGGGAGGGTACCCTGGCAGAGCTCCAAACATGTGCCCAGAGGCTGGCCGAAGCCATTCATCTGACTCCTTCTCGTCTTATAGTGGAGAGATGTATCTCAACTCAATGGAGGGCAGCTTAGATGACAGCATGAAAGGGCCACCTTCGCAGGCACAGACGCAACCTTCTGCGCAAACACACCTTCAAGCATTTGCTCACGGTTTCCATCATGAGGTCTTGACACGTGTGCAGAGCTACGGTACGGATGAACCCAAACCTGGACCTCGTAAGCAGACGTCCGCCCACCTAGCACCCCACTCCCAGCACTCAGTCGTTGGTACTCGATCCAGCTGCCCAGGAGACTACCCTCCCCTCTCCCAGAATGTGTTGCCTTCTGCCAACTCCACTCAGCACAGTCGCTCCTTAGGCATGACGCGCATGGACAGCATCTCTGACTCACGACTCTATGAGAGCAACCCACTGCGGCAACGCCGACCACCTCTTTGCAGAGAGCAGCATGCTAGCTGGGACCCTTTGCCGTGCTGTAATGAACCCTACAGTTATGGAGGCTATGGTTTAACGGGAGGTCTCATGCCTTGCTGCGAGAGAGTGATGGTTCGCAGTATGCCGGAGAAGATGGAGCAGATCTGGAGGTTCCCCTGGGATAGCTTGCCACCTCCACCGCCAGCCACTCGTGGGCCGGCAAGGGACCCCCAAGAGCGGCATCCTATTCCAGAGCACCAATATCAAACATACCGAAACCTCTGCAACATCTTCCCGGCATACGTGGTCCATTCAGTCATGGAGAAGAACCCTCACATGACCGATCCCCAGCAGCTTGCTGCCGTCATCGTTACTAATTTACGCTCTTGCCACTAGGCACATCACAGATATCTGCTAACACGAATACAAAATAAATAGATATCTAAGTGAATGAAAAATGCGTGGCCATATCAGGCATTAAGCATTTTTGTTTTGGCTCTGAAGAAATTATTTTTGGCTCTGGAATGGACAGGCAAAATGTTCCTTGTTTCCTTGATTCTACTGTTTGTTGTGATACTGTATCTGTTAAGCAAAATGGGAGCCTGAATCTTGAACCTATATCAAGCTGTATATCTTGAGCGAGATCCCTCAAAAAGGCTTTGGCAAATTCTCAAAAACTGTTTAGCTCTTGGGATGGGCTTAAATGGCAAAAAGGTTTTTGAGGTTTAAAGGGATAGTTCAACCTGCAAATGTAATTTACTCACCCATCATGTTGTTCCTAATCCATATGACGTTCTCTCTTCTGTGGAACAAAAAGAGGTGTTACATACAATGTTATGCAGAATGTAAGTCTCCCCATTCACTCTCATAGTATGAAAATAAATGCAATGATAGTGAGTGATGATTGAGGCTAACATTCTGCTTAACATCTCTTATTGTGTTTCATGGAACAAAGAAAGTCATACAGGTTTGGAACAACATGAGGGTGAGTAAATGGTGACATCATTTAAATTTTGGGTAAACTATCCTTTTAAGATGGCCTGCATAATCTTTGCCCATCATAATTGAGAAAGCAGATGCTGCCTTGCCAGTTTGATGTCATATCTTGAGAAAGTGTTATATTTTGTAGGTGATGATAAAATGAATCCTTTTAAAGGGAGTTAAATGAGAGAAATCTCTTTGGTAAACTGATCAGAAATGATCCTGCACAATATGAATAGTATTGTGTGTGTATATGTGTATTCACTTGCATTTGTGTGTAAATATGATTTGATGCTCTTTGGTATTTTTTTGGTGTGCGTGATGACCTGTGTGATTCCAGAAAGAGGAATGAATGCTTGCGTACCTCAAAGCATGAACTTGATCTTTGAACTTTATGGCCTTATATCGGAGTGACCTCACCACACATGTTAATGTGAATAGTGCTTAGTAGTTGTGGAGGTCGCTATTTTGTGTTATTATATAACAGTGAGCACTAAAAGTACTGGAAAAAGAAAGTTTCGATTCAGCTGTGCTGCAGTTCAGACTCAGCTTTGTAATTGACTGGGCTGTAACTGCCAGTAACCTGCCAGTTGTGCTATGCGACGTCTGTTCTTATGTACAGATGTGTTTACGAAGCCATTTTAAAAGATTTGTCAATGAGCCAAAAAGATCAGTGTAGATTTTTCTGATTAAGATGTTTCTGATTAGAAAGCAGTAGTTAGTATTGAGTTAGAGGAGTTATTCATATGTTTCCTAGATGTTGTTGTTGTTGTGTACAGAAAGAATGTTAAGGGACAGTTCACCTTGAAAGGAAAATTCTGCCATAATTTACTTATCCTCTATGTTGCTCCAAACCCGTAAGACATTCTTCTGCAGAACACAAAAGTAGATATTTGAATTTATAATCTTTTCTATACTAATGACAGATCATATGGACTCACATTAAAGCATTTTTCTATGAAAATCTTGTTGTCCATTGTGCATTCTTGAGTACCATGAGAAAAGCTTGTTCACAGTGGACCGTGAGTCACTATACACTGCCTTTGTATTGAAAAGATAGACTGGAATGTACATTTACATTTTTCCTTTTGTGTTCCACATAAGAAAGAAAAAAATATGGGTTTAAAACAACATGACAAATGAGTAAATGACAACAGAATAATAATTTTTCCTTTAAGAAAAATTTTGAAAGATTTTTGAAAGTTAGCATGGGTTTCAGTAAACCCAGACAGCATGTTAGCACTATGCCTGACAGAGTTCACCACTTACAAGTGGCTCACTAGTAAATAACTATGTTCGAGTATTCACAAACTGGGGAGGAGAATGTGTCTCTAGGGCAAAATGCTCCTGTGCAGCATCTATTTCCTGATTGGTGCCGAGAGACTGCCCCATTTCATCAACTCCGCCCTATAAATTAGCATATCTTGAGTAGAGTGTGAATGTTACTGGTCCAGAGATGCTCTGGGTGTTTAAAAAAAAAAAAAAGACTTCAATTGCTCCTTCACTTTTTTTTTCATGAGCACAGGTGTGGCCCCATGGGGCCCCGTATCTGCTCGTGGGAAGGTGTGACACACTGCCTACCTGTCTCTCCCTGTGCGACACACACGGAACACCAGGCTGTTGTTGGGTTGTTTCTGACATTTGGCTGACAGTTTGCTTGCTGCCTCTCCAACACCTCCCCCCGAATTAGGACTCAAAACCCAACTTCTCTCAATACAAACACCAATAGTTAAAATACCTTTTAAATAATTTTGAAAAGTGTTTTCCCAAAAGAACATCAATAATTTTAAATTTTTTTTTATATTACAGGATTGTTAAGGAGCTGCTGTAAATTTAGTAATTTTTTGTTGCTTTATTTTTTGTAATATGTACTTGTGTTAGGACAGAAACATACTTTACACAAGGATGCAAACACAGATGCGAATGGTTGTCCAATGCATTGCAAGCGCACGGTCCATTTGTATATACCGATCAGCCACAACATTAAAACCACCTGCCTAATATTGTGTAGGTCCCCCTTTTGCCGCCAAAACAGCGACAATTGTGAAGAAAAGTTATCTAAGTTACCGTAGACTTTTTCAGTTTGAACCAGTCTAGCCATTCTTTGTTGACCTCAACATCAACAAGGCATTTCCATCCGCATAACTGCTGCTCACTGGATGTTTTTGGCACCATTCTGAGTAAATTCTAGAGACTGTTATGTGTGAAAATCCCAAGAGACCAGCAGTTACAGAAATACTTAAACCAGCCTGTCTGGCACCAACATTCGTGCCATGGTCCAAATCACTAGGATTTTATTCACATTTTACCCCCATTCTAATGGTTGATGTGAACATGAACTTAAGCTCCTGACCCATATCTGCATGCTTTTTTGTACTGTACTGCTACCACATGATTGGCTGATTAGATAATCGCATGGATGATTGTTGGAGCCAGACGGGCTGGTTCCACAGTTCTGTGGAAATGCCTTGTTGATGAGAGAGGTCAACAGAGAATGGCCACAGTGGTTCGAGCTGACAGAAAGACTACGGTAACTCAGATAACCACTCTGTAGTGAGCAGAATAGAATCTAAGAATGCTATTTTGAGATGAGGGTTGGCAGCACGAGGGGAACCTATACAATATTAGGCAGGTTGTTTTAATGTTGTGGCCGATTGATGTATACTGAACACGCATTCATGTGTGACCATGGCGTAACAAACCCCAATACTCCAGGCGGCGATAAGAGTTACTTTCAAACGTCTGTGCCATTAAACCAGATTTGTTGATATTCAGGTAGATAGCTTATAAGCATATAATTGTAGTTATAAATATGTTTCCTTGGCAAGATTCTCATAAAACTGTTGTACCGCCATGACAGTAGTTAATCTGAGTAAATCAGAGTTTGCCCTAATAGCGCCACTTTTGGCAATGCTAAGAATGTAATGCATTGAGTTAAGAAGCCCAAACCCGGCTGGAATATATATATATATATATATATATATATATATATATATATATATATATATATATATATATTTGATATATATATATATTTGATATATATATTTTTTATTATTATAAATTACAAACCCAGGAATAAACTTGGAAGCAGACCTCTAGTTCAGACACATTTCAGAATGTGTGAATTTGAGCTTGCATAGCTGCAAGCGTTTGTGTTGTTTGCATAAAGTATGTTTCAGCCTAAACATGTATTTGATTTCCAGAGATGGAAGTATCTTTAGGGTTGGGTCTCCTTCTCCACTGAACCTAGGAGCAAACTAATCAAAGGATATTGTTTCTTTCTAGAGCAGTCTTTTTTCTTAAAGAGTGTAAATTAAGACATAGTTGTCTGCTCCTTGTGCTTCTAGGTTCAGATCCTCGTTTACAAACAGTTGAGCAGCAAGCTACCACACATCAAATGTCCAGAAACGACCTTTTGCTTGTTGATACAAATTGTATCTATTTCTTGATTGTAAAAAAAATATATATATTTCTGAGCTGTACAGTGTAACACTTATATGATAAATATATATATATATATATTTAAAAAAAAAAAAAAAGAAGCTTAGTTTTGTTTATAAAAAAGAAAAAAATGGATAAAGAAATATAATGCCATAATGTCAGTGATACCGTGTGTCACTTGAGTAGCCCATAGAGATGGCTTATTTCCTGCCAGGCAGACCACTACATACAAGGACCTCTCTCTCTCTCTCTTCTCCACTTTTCCATGACTCGATATGTAATATGGAACATGTAGATTTAAGGCATCTGTTTCTATATTATTTTGGAAAGTTAAAGTTTCTCTCAATGGAGCTAAACTTCCTTTCTGTTTGGCTTGAGGATTTAGGATGTGGATTTATATAATTTCCTCTCTCTGTTGAAGGTATAGATTCAGGAGAGACGCATTCTGTATAGTGTGTGTTCCTAATATATTTTTCTCTATGTAAATATTGCAAATAATATCAAACCTCATATATTTGCACAGTATTTGTGCATTTTGCATACCCAGACACCCTGCAATCTAAATCTACCATCTTATCAGAGCAGGATCTCTCTCAAACAGACACAAATAGACTAAACGGGTTACCATGACTACCACAGTGAGCTTAAGTGATCACATGCTATCATTAGTAATGATTTAATGTAAATGGTTGACTATTGTGTATGCACTAGTGTGAATTTATGGTAATTTATGGTAAATTCACAGCCATCACCTGTAACATAGTTTACCTTCTACAGATACATCTACAGACATGGAGGTGCCTTTGCGGGTTAATGATGAAACTTCAGTTTTTTATGGAATTTGTAGAATATTGTAAAAAAATATACTTTAACCAATAAGTGAGTTTGATTAACTTGAAGTTGACTCACAGATACACACACACACTCTCACCAGTGAAATTTGAACTCTTGTACTGAAAGATGTCCACTTAAATATGAACATACACACCTTGTAACCTGCCTTACAGTTTGAACCTCTTTTGTTTTGCTAGTCGAGCACAGACTGTACAGCATTGCACACTTTGCTTCTTGCTCGTATTGCCCATCAAGAGAAAGTGCAAATATAAATGATGATGATTCTCTGTCCTGCTTGTCATTTTGAAATTCAAGTCATTCTCAAATCAGTACATTGAATGGACTTGCTGATTTTTAGATTAAGTGTGTCAAGAATGTCCAAGAAAGAGAAGCTACAGGACAAACTAACATGCCCAAAGAAAAGAAAAAGCAATCCTAGATGGGCATTTCTCACCAAAAAGTTAGCTCAGTAGGATTTCTAAGGTCACTGGCTGTAGAGTTCATGTAATCTGTACATTTAAATGTATATTCTCAATACTGAACTATACCAGCTATAACTCACTTACACAAACACACTCTCATCAACACATTGATTCTCAGGAACTAACAGCAGTACTATTATTACAAATAATTTATGAAAGATATTATCCTTGATGTTTGCTCTTATAAAATGCTAATTGCGGCGATTTGTGCAGTAGTGTGGATAATCTTGAAAATGTGATCTTAAATTCAAGTTTTGCTGTTCATTTAACATTTTCCTCCCCTTGTATCGTGGGTTTCTTCGCGCTTTTGCAGGTTGACTGATTGGTCTTAACACTTTTGAGTCTAGTGCTGTGATGACATACAATAGTATGTTTTACTCTCTACTGAATGAAACATGTTGCGTTTGAACTTGTTTTAAATACGACAAAAACGTGAACCAAAAAAAAAGTGAAAAGGGTGGAAAAACTTTATAATGCTTTGGGTCTACGGACTCAAACAAAATGTAAGTCTCAATGACAAAAGGTGTTTGTTTCTCTCAATAAAGCCAGACTCTATTTGGTTAACTGTTATTATGCCTGTGTTCCTATTGGTTGATCGTGTATAATGCCATTAAAAAATACTCTACTGTCCACTCAAAAAAGGGAATGAATGCTTATCACATTAGTTTATTTCCATTTCACAGGGAAACAAACTATAGCAGGGTTCATTTCAGTATACGTGCATTCCCATTTGTTCCAATAGTGTAAGAAAACAGAAAGGCGCCATTACACTTCACTAATTTTCCAAAAGAGGAAAAATATAGTGAGTAAGGGATTACGACAGAGAGCAGGGGTCCATAAGGATAGATACTATTAACCAAGGACCTGAAGAGAAAGCACATGGCTATATTTTTGTCCCAAACAGAGGCATAGCACTGAGATAAAACACACAATACAATTTGTTTTTATTTTTGCACGTTTTTAAGTAAAAAAAAAGGTACTTTATATAAACCGTATATACCATTTTTTTTTTTTTTTTTCAAACAGCACCAGCATCATCAGAAATTCGTGAGATATTGGAGTTGCAAACCTGAATATTTTGAACCAGCACACTGTAGGACCTTGTCAAGACGAAGAAGCAAATTTGCAGCTTGCAACATAACTTAAGATTTTAAGGAAAGATAGACAGCTGATATTCCTCTTCTCATTAACAAACATTGAATTATAAAACAAAAACATGTTCATGTTTCGAATTATGAAACACACATCAGCATCATAATGTCAAAGAGAAAAGGACCAGAGAGGAGTTGATCTAGAAGGGCATGAGTCCAGCTTCCCCCCCCAAGTGAAATTAACGTGATCCATGTGTGTGCCTGGACAGGGTTCATAGTTCAGGAATGGAAGTTGAGAGTAACTTCAGGCTACTGAACATCAGAAGCAAGTGTTATTTGGGTACGTGTGTTAAAACAGTGTGAGTCCAGCTTTGAGTTTGCTTAGATCACTGTGAGTCCAAAGAGGTCCTTCTGATCCAGTGGGCCCTCTGCTCTGAAGTGGAACACTGTGGATGAAAACACAATTGTTTGAAAATCACATTACGAACTACAATTGACATTAACTTTAAAGTTAACTGACATCAAAATTGGAGTTTTGTGGATTTCAGTTTATGTCTGTTAGCTTCAAAGAAATAGTTCATCCAAAAATTCATACTCCCTCATAATTTATCCTAACGCCATTCCAGATGTGTATGACTTTCTTCTGCTGAACACAAGTGAACATTTTTGAAGAAAATCTCAGCTCTGTAGGTCCATACAATGCAAGTGAATGGTGATTAAAACTTTGAAGCTCCAAAAAGCACAAAAAAAAAGCAGCATAAAAGTTATCTATACAACTCCAGTGGTTTAATCGGTGTCTTCTGAAGAGGTCCAATTGATTTTGGGTGAGAGCAGACCAAAATGTAACTTCTTTTTCACTGTACATCTTGTCATTGCAGTCTCAAGGCAAGATCATAATTTCAAGATTGATTACACTTCCAAGAGCTTAAAGCATGCGCAGAGCGCTAGATGGCTATAATGTCATGGATTACCTTTATGCGTTCTTTTGAAGCTTCAAAATTTGTCACCATTAACTTGCATTGTATGGACCTACAGAGCTGAGATATGCTTCAAAAATGTTCACTTGTGTTCAGCAGAAGAAAGTCAAACACATCTGGGATGCTGTGAGTTTGAGTAAATGATTTTCATTATTGGGTGGACTAACCCTTTAAGGTCATATAGGGATGAGCACGAGTACTCGGACATGGCAGCAATGATCGATCATGAAAACGATGATCTATTGTGATCTCACATGATGTGACTTTTCACTTAATTTGAAATCCAGTGACAATTACCTGACAACTAAACACACAAGAGGGAGCTTATTTTAAATTTTGAGATTGATTACATTGTGGTTTTAGGGGTACATTGCAGCCAAACTGATACAACACTGCAATGCGATCTGTACGATAATCAAATGAGTGTAATCAACCGTGTTTTGAACATCTGTCTCTGCAAAATATGTGTTAAACAAGATTTATTATAATTTCATGTAAGAACTTTGACTCGTTAATGGATATTATTTAATAAAAGTAAATGTTTGTCACTGACAGTAAACCTCCATGCCCTACATGATGTAATGCACACCTGCATCTCGACAAAATGGGAGTTGAAGATTTCTGCACGAGTTTCAAAGTTAGATTTTCGAACATTCCCCAGTTGAAAGGTGGAAATTCAGACACTCCGGGTTGAATGGAACGCTTCATGATTCACAGTAACAACAATACAGAGCATCGCGGCTTTCCTCACAAGAGCGAACATTTGGGGACACGCACGATAATGCAAATCGGCCAAAAGTACTATTTGACACAATTGATTCTATTTTAAACCCCTCAAGGAATGTTATGAGAGATGCCACACAAGAGACTTGTGAAGATTTTTTATTGTTTTTTTACACAAAAAATTGAGAAGATCAGAAGTGAAATAGTACCTGTACATTCCTGTTCATTAATTTATCCTGCGCCGTCTAATATTTTTTCTAACTTTGAACCAGTTTCACCAGCGCAGTTGGCAGACATTGTCTCTAAAATGAACGGAGGTAGCTGCAGACTGGATGTTCTACCTACCCATCTTTTTAAAGATGTTTTTCCTACTGTGAGTTCTAGCCTAACAGCTATAATTAACAGTTCTCTAATGAACGGAGTGGTACCTAATAGTTTTAAACATGCAATTCTTCATCCCTTGTTAAAAAAACCTAACTTGGATCATACAGTATATCACAATTATAGGCCAATTTCTAAATTGTCTTTTATTTTGAAAATTTTAGAGAAAGTGGTCTATTCACAGTTATATTCATATCTGAATACTTATAATATTTTAGATATATTCCAGTCAGGCTTTAGGACCTGTCATAGTACAGAATCGGCACTGCTCAAGGTCACTAATGATGTATTATTATCGTTGGATTCTGGATCACATGTTGTTCTGGTTTTATTGGATCTGAGCGCTGCCTTCGATACAATAGATCATGAAATTCTTCTCAGTCGTCTGAAGTGTTGGGTTGGTGTCCAGGGTATAGCTCTTCAGTGGTTTGCTTCATATTTAAAAGGCATGACAGTTGCTGTGAATCTGGGAGACTTCTCTTCCACATTGGCCCCTTTAGTTTGTGGTGTCCCTCAGGAGTCGATTTTGGAACCGTTGCTGTTTTCGCTCTACATGCTTCCTTCAAGCAGTGTTTTTCGAAAGTATAGCATTTCATATCATTGCTATGCAGACGATCTCCAATTTTATTTTCCTGTGAGGCTAGATAACACCTGTTCGTTGGACAAAGTACAGGAATGTTACAGTGACATTAAACTCTGGCTATCCAGCAGCTTTCTCCAATTGAATGAGAGTAAAACTGAGGTACTGATTGTAGGCTCTCCCGTCTTATCTTGCTTTCCTGATCATTTGGGATCTTTATCCCTAAAGACTGAGAATCATGTAAAGAGTTTAGGGGTAATCATGGACTCATCACTTAACTTTAAGAAACAGATTGGTGCTGTTGTCAAAGGAAGCTTTTTTAATCTGAGATCAATTGCTAAAGTAAAGCATTTTTTATCTAGTGAGGATTTAGAAATTGTAGTTCATTCTTTTATTACATCTAAGCTTGACTACTGCAATTCTTTATATATCGGTCTCCCCCAGACTCTGCTTGTCCGCCTACAGTTAGTGCAGAATGCAGCGGCAAGGCTTTTAACGGGGGTGCGAAAGAGAGAACATATTACTCCGGTACTGCAATCCCTACATTGGCTTCCGGTCAAATTTAGGATTGATTTTAAAATTCTCTTGTTTGTTTACAAGGCATTGTCAGGCCTTGCCCGCAGTACATCAGAGATCTTATAGTTCCTTACTCTCCTTTTAGAGTTCTCAGGTCCTCCGATCAACGACTTTTAAAGGTACCTCGTTGTAATTTAAAATCAAAAGGAGATCGTGCTTTTTCCGTGATAGGTCCCAAACTTTGGAATAGTCTCCCATTCCATGTGAGATCAGCTCCATCGATTACAACTTTTAAGTCTTATTTAAAAACTTATTTATTTTCTTTAGCTTCTGAATAATGTATGTCTGTTTTTTGTTGTATGACTTTCATGTTATTATTCTGTAAAGCACTTTGGGGCAACGTCTGTTGTTTAAAAATGTGCTATATAAATAAAGTTGCTTGCTTGCTTGCTATATACACACACACACACACACACACGGCAGTGGACTCAACGTGCTGAAGCAACACATATACAGCAGGTGAGCGTTTCAAACAGCTAGACAGAGCACAGCTATATGGAACACAGTGAAGCATCTTCAACTTAAAACACATATTAAAACATAATGGTTATGGCGTCTTCTGTTATTTGAAAACAGATGGTTCAGACAGTCACTAAAAGAAATGCTTACTAAGATTACTATGGTAACCTGAAGGATGAACAGACAGACGTGCATTGGGCACATTCTTTCAGAGTTGGGCAGCAAATCGTCACATAATGATAAAATATGATGCATTTTATTTTGAATCTTTTATACATTTTGTGACAGATTATTTTATAACAGCCTATAATAATGAATAGACGAGACACTGGCACAATGCATGTTGACATGTTATTATACTGTTACAAATTACTTGAGTAATTTGTCCGAGTACTCGAGTAGACAAAATGACCAAAATGCCCATCCCTAATTTCTATGCAAGTTTACTCGACATTAATTTTTTTTATGGAAAAATTTTTTGTCTACTGAACATTTTTGGAAATATATTTGTTCAATATTTTGACAGATGAAACATAAAAAATAATTTAAACAGTAAAACCCATTGAAGAAACTCTTGTTTTTCCATCACAGCCTCTATTTCAAGTCAAAAATTTTATATGGCACTAATCTAAATTAAGTCCAGCGAAAATTGTTATAGGAAGCTTTTTACCCTCTTCCACCACCCCACTTCAAAAGGACGGTCAAGATAACTTCACAGATCATTTTTAAATAATTAATTTTAAGTGGGTTTACAAAAATACAAGCTTAACAATTTTGCTTTTAAACCCTATTAGGATTCAATTTATTATTAATTTTTACAATTTGATGTACATTATTGAACATTATTTTCTGAGGTAACTGAAAGCAGGCCACAGATGCTGTTGACAAAGCTTTAGTCATGTTTAAAGAAAAATATTTTTTTTAACTAAAATGTACATGATGTGCAAGACTCACTTCCTGTTGCCATGATGCTGGGGGAGTTGATCGAGCTCCACCTGCTGGTCGAACACAGTAAATGTCGAATGTGACTCCACCATCAAACAGGAGGGGTCCTCAGATTGTCCAGGAACCTTCCCTAGTGGATAGTGTTTCCAGGGAACCTTATCTGATGTGACAAGAAAATCAGCGTAAAGTAAATAATTAATAGAGATTTTGTATACAACAATTGGACATACTGATTTAACTGTATATGAATGACAATTAAAAAAATAATAAGAGTGCAATTCACCTGTGCACACACTCCACGCTGATCCTTTTAACGCAGAGTTTCTCTCCTGTAGAATTTCTGCGCTTAGCTTTTCCTGGAGCTCCTCTGTGGGCGGAGCCTGCAGAGATGCAGGGGTGCGGTTACAAGCGGTGGTGTCCCTATTCTGTGACGTGTCACCAACGAGCCTCTCCTGAAGGCTCTGTAAAGTGTAGACAGGCTGAGCAGGGTCTGAGGGTTCAGGGGAAGAGTTTCCATGGTAACACTGCGTGTAGATGCTGCAGAGCTGAAGCAAGTTTTGCTGTGTGTCGGTTGGGAGGGGCTTATCCATATCACTCAAAATCCTTAATAGAAATGAAGTTCATTTAATTACCTTCACCCACGCTGTGTGTAAAGTATGTCTCTTTCTTTGTGTGCATCTACTCACTGTCGTAGCAGGAATGGTGTTGCTGGACATGGTGCATTCACACATGAAGAGATGAGATTCTGCCATGGAAACTGCAATCTGTATATGAAGATTCTTTCTTTCATTATCTTCTGCCGTCTGTGAGCTTTCGATTCACCTGCAACACAGACACACAAAATGATGGACCAGAAATGTATTTGAACACTTTAAAATGTATGAGAATCACTGCAATATGACAAAATATAAAACAAAAATGGCATTTACAAACTTTTCATGCAAAATAGCTCACAAAAAGAAATTTGTAGGCTGCCTGCAAGCATTATAAATAGATATGCGGTTTCAAATTTAATTCACAATTTAATTACTTATTTCTCAGTATTTGGACACTTTCTAGGTGTCAAACTTAGTGGAAGATCTCCACAGTTACTGTATTCTGCATGGACACCTGGGTAAATTTGAGGGAAACTGACTTATTCACAACATACTTCCACTTAAATGATCCTTGAGACCAGCTGGTTGAAAACAATTAAATGCAAAAATGGCTAAGAAAAGTGAAGATGGTTCTGAGAAAAGGTCTAGCATAATTTACTGGCAGATGTCACATTGATACTTTGTTATCTATGCAATTTTATTTTATTTGAATTCATTTATTATAAATGTGGCTTAAGTGTCCAAAAGCTTACACATACAAAAACTTCATACTTTTGCTGTTGCAGAGTAAAATTTCAGAGATCCAGGAGGCAATGTAGTAAGTTCTGTGATTGGTCGGCTCATTCGAGAGCTCAGCAAAGAGTTTGTCCAGAATCAGAATAATAAAGACAGATGAATTCAGGACCTTCAACAGAGGCAACCACAACAGCAAGAACACTCGAGGAAGACATGGGGCGAAAACATCCAAAGAGTCCTCTACAGAGAGAGAAAGTGACAGGAGACAGGGAAGTTATAATTTGTAAAGAGCGAGTATCTGCTCTATAAATGCAGAATATGTGTGTGTGTGTGTGTGTGTGTGTGTGTACCTGAGGGGTCAATATTCAGAGACTGCAGTTGTTCTGCAGTGGGAATAAGAAATCCATCATGCATTAATACATCAACGAGGATGTCTCTATAACACAGACACAGAACAGATGTTAAATTTGGCCGCAATGACAGACATATGATTTAACCATGTAAAGCCTGACATAAAAGAAATCGTTAAAAAAAATGAATTAGGCTTTAAAGGTCATTATCATCCTAAGGCTCAGCAATTCATTTTTGTAGAGGACATCTATTATTTTAGTTTTTCCTAGCCCATATATGCTACAGTGATAAATCTTGGGGTATTATCAGTAGTCCCTGGGCTTTTCAGAGATACAAAATATCTGAGAGTTTGGCCATGACAACAACTCCTTGGTCTACAAATATGGATTGAAATTTAATTGAGTTCAATTCAGCATGATAAATACAATATGAATAAAATATTCTTTTTTTCAATAAACAATTTTTATCATATGTATTTTATGCACTAAACACTATATTGACATCTAAAAAAGAAAAATTGTAAACCCCACCCACGCTGTGTCTCAGGAACTTGTGGTAAAATTATATCATAATAGGTTGTGATGTCAAATAATGAGATCTTTATAAAGGCTGCATATATGAAAATACAGAAAAGTATTAGTTCACACTTTAAAATTATATGTCAGAATTTTCAAAGCTGATATTTTATTTTATATAGTGTGCATGAATGGAATCTAAAAGTTATTGAGTAATATACCTCAAAAGCCTGTTGTGTCATATTTGATACATATGGATTTCCAACATGCTTTTTCAATAAAATATTATATTTTTTTTTTACAAAGCATAAGTTGCTTATATTCAGCAAATACTAATTATAAAATATCAATAACAACATAATTACAGTCACTTTTGCTTTCTTAAAATAAGCTGGCATTTATCTCAAAATAAGAGTAATTGTTCACGCAAAACCCACCATTTTAAATAGATTGAAACCACTTTTTTTTGGCTGTTCAGCTTGAAGAGAGAGTGAAACAGGAGCTGTCAAATTTTGTGTATCATATTTGATACATTGGGCATTATAGGCTTAACATAGCAGTTTTAAAGACTTGCTCATTTATACCATTCACACACACCTGGCATCGGTGGCAAAATGTTTGATTTGTGTCAGGATCCAGCTCAGATCAGCACTGGCATCAGGCCACACAATATTCTGTCCTCCATGCTTTGCCAGCTCTTCATACGTCTGCCATAATAGCACAAATCACAGGGCATTATGATTAAACATTGATACCTCAACTAGCCATTAAAATACATAATATTAACAGCAGAAACAATTATAACCTGTTGTAATTATTGTTATATAAAATTTGGTGTGTATGCCAGATTCATAATACAATATTAAACATTCGAAAAACACAAGCACACATAATCACACTAACTATGGTCTTAAAGTCTGAAATCAACCTATAAATATATTGTTAAACTTATAGTTGACTGCACATTTAATTAAGATAGGAGAAAATACATTACCAAGAAAAAAAGTAACCTTTATTTAATCCCTGAAACAGTATTTGTTGTGCTGTGTTTTCAATTGTGTACAACAGTGGGATGCCACAACAATTCTGTACCAACCAAAAGGTTATCATCATTAACAAAACCTAAAATAAAAATGACATTGAGTTTTCAAAAAACTAAAACGAATTTATAAAAGCGCACTACATTACGAACTAAAACTAAATATAAAAATCACAAAAAATTACTTTTTAATGCAGTTTTGGGGATTTTAAATGAATGCTTTTTAAAATAATCTCTCAAGCCTGACTTCTCGGTGTATTCCATCAAAACAGAACAAGCGAGCAGACATTTGATGAACATGTAAAAACAACTAACCACACTTCACCTGCATATGTGATGTTTAGAGGCACAGAAATCTGGGGGAGGGGCTCTGGATGACACCACAACAAATCAGAATGTGGCAAAGTTGAAATATATAAATCTACTATTGTTCATTGTTGTTTGTTAGTTCATAATGCATTACCTACTGTTAAAATATACCATAACATAACTTTTAATGTTGAAAATTTAACAGCACATGTTAACATTAACCAAGATAAATTTAGCTGCAAGTGTTGTTCATATGTTACTTGTAGTCAGCAAATTTTAACAAACACAACCTTATTGTGAATGTTACAAATATTCTGTGTTATAACGGATGAAATCTAAAAAACAAAACAAAAACAAATAGCCATTAAAAATAAACAAAACGCAAAACAAATAAAAACAAAATATATACTAGTGAAATAATTAAAACTAACAACCCTGGTGATAACACAGAAAAGAGTTACACCCTTCAAGTGGTGGTTATGGGAGACTCTAAATTTAAAAAATCTCATCGCATTAGTACACACAACACAGTGTGTTTGACATTTGACACAAAAAACAGCAGAGCTGCAGCTCCTCAGTTTGGTTTTATCAGTCTAACATACACAGAACTATGCACGACCACCACCACCTTTCATATGAAGCCATAAAACAGGGCTCTCACAAACGTAAGCTCATACTGCCCTCTGGTGATGAGCGCTGGAACAATGTGAAGTTTGTTATTTAAAGGAATAGTTCACCCAAAAATGTTATTCTCTCATCAGTTACACACTCTTATGCCATCCAAGATGTGTATGGCATCATTTCATCTGCTGAACTCTAATGAATATTTTTTGAAGAATATCTCAGCTCTGTAGGGCCATAAAATGCATGTGAATAGGTGCCAACATTTAGTTGCTCCAAGAATCACATAAATCAGCATCAAATTAATCCATAAATCATCATTTGGAAGTGAATTTCTACCAAAAAAGGAATGAAGGAATGTTTCTCACTCACACCCATAGTAGTGTCTGAAGATATGGATTAAAACACTGGAGTCATATGGATTACTGTTATGCTGCCTTTATTTACTATTTGGAGTGTCAATATTTGTTCCAGATGGCCAGATGATTAGGAGCCAGATGGCGCCACAGACAGCCGACTCGGTGTTTGTGTGTGTGCACGTTGTTTTGTTTAACTCTGTTTTTTGCTGCGGTACCGGGAGCTCTTTCCCCAGAGATGAGCTCATGAACATAAGGGGTACAACTCCAGAGGACTTATTTCCTACTTTTCTTCTCCCTACACTGGAAATTTTGGACATTCTGGTCAAAGGTGCGCTCAAGAAATGCCGAAAGAGAGAGAAACGGGCTGGTGCGCTTGTGCGTCTTCGCCAGTGAGGATTACGCACACTGTTACCGGGAATATTTCTCTCTAACGTGCGTTCACTTCCCAACAAACTGGAGGAATTACAACTGCTGTTGGGGAAAAACAGGGAATTTTCTTCATCTACTGTTTTGTGCTTCACGGAGACGTAGCTTTGTGGATTAATACCGGACTCTGCGCTGCAGCTGGCAGGCTTACAAATTTACAGAGCGGACAGAGACACTGAACTTTCCGGCAAAACTAAAGGTGGAGGAATCTGTATTTACATCAACAGCGGTTGGTGCAACAATGTAACAGTGATCCAGCAGCACTGTTCTCCTGACCTGGAATCTTTCATCATAAATTGTAAGCCTTTTTATTCACCCTGTGAGTTTGCTTCATTCATTCTGGTCGGTGTTTACATCCCGCCAGCAGGCCAACGTGCAGGTCGCACAGCGTATGCTCGCCGACCAGATACTGTGTGTGGAGCGGACCAACCGGACTCTTTAGTTATTGTCCTTGGTGACTTTAACAAAGGAAACCTCACTCTTCAGTTTATTAAATGCCCGACCAGAGAGGAGAACATTCTGGATCACTATTACACCACTGTCAGGAATGCTTATCATGCCGTCCTCCGTGCTGCACTGGGAAACTCTGACCACGTCATGGTCCACCTGATTCCTGCGTACAGGCAGAAACTAAAGCTCTGCAAACCTGTAGTGAGGACATCAAGGAAGTGGACCAGTGAGGCTGTGGAGGATCTCCAGACATGTTTTGACACCACTGACTGGGATGTGTTCAGGACTGCTACAAACAGTCTAGATGAGTACACAGAGGCTGTGACGTCATATATCAGCTTCTGCGAGGACTGCTCTATTCCATCACGCACCAGGGTGAGTTACAACAATGACAAACCCTGGTTTACAGCCAAACTAAGAAGGTTAAGGTTTGATAAGGAAGAGGGCCTTCAGGAGCAGGGACAAAGACAGATTTAAAGAGGCGAAGTACAAGTTTAGCAAGGTGGTGAAAGAGGCTAAACGACTGTATTCTGAGAAGCTCCAACACCAGCTCTCAGCCAACGACTCTGCATCTGTCTGGAAAGGGCTTAGGCAGCTCACCAACTACAAGCCTAAAGCCCCACAGGCCATTAACGACCGACGCCTAGCCAACGACCTGAACAAGTTCTACTGCCGCTTTGAAAGACAAAGGGACAGTCCTGAAACCATCCCCCACGACACCTCCCAACAGCTCCAGCCACAGTGCATCACCTCTACCTCCCCCACCTCAGCAGGGGCCTGGGCACCCCCACCAATGCCAACCTTAAAGGTAACCCCCCTCCACCCCCTCAGTGACGACTCTTTCCATCCATGAGAGGGACATCAACAAACTCTTCAGGAAACAGAACCCCCGGAAAGCTGCTGGACCGGATGCTGTCTCCCCATCCAGCTTGAAGCACTGCGCTGATCAGCTGTCTCCAGTGTTCACAGACATTTTCAACACCTCACTGGAGACATGTCACGTGCCAGCCTGCTTCAAGTCTTCAACTATCATCCCTGTTCCCAAGAAGTCAAGGACCACAGGACTTAACGACTTCAGACCCGTCGCCCTGACCTCTGTGGTGATTAAGTCCTTTGAGCGCCTTGTGCTTTCTCACCTCAAAGACATCACCAACCCCCTCCTGGACCCCCTGCAGTTTGCATACAGAGCCAACAGGTCTGTAGACGATGCAGTCAACTTGGCCCTCCATTACATCCTCCAGCACCTGGACTCAGCAGGAACCTATGCCAGGATCCTGTGTGTGGATTTCAGCTCTGCCTTTAACACCATCATCCCGGCTCTGCTCCAGGAGAAGCTCTCCCAGCTAAGTGTGCCTGACTCCACCTGCAGGTGGATCACTGACTTCCTATCTGACAGGAAGCAGCATGTGAGGCTGGGGAAACACGTCTCCGACTCAGACCATTAGCACTGGATCCCCCCAGGGCTCCATTCTTTCTCCTCTCTGCTCTTCTCCCTGTACACTAACAGTTGCACCTCCAGTCACCAGTCCGTCAAGCTTCTGAAGTTTGCAGACGACACCTCCCTCATCGGACTCATCTCTGATGGTGACGAGTCCGCCTACAGGTGGGAGGTTGACCACCTGGTGCAACCAAAACAACCTTGAGCTCAAAGCTCTAAAGACAGTGGAGATGGTTGTGGACTTCAGGAAGAACTCAGCCTCACCTGCACCTGCCCCCATCACCCTCTGCGACTCCACAATTAACACTGTGGAGTCTTTCCGCTTTCTAGGAACTATCATCTCCCAGGACCTCAAGTGGGTGCTGAACATCAGTGCCCTCATCAAGAAAGCACAACAGAGGATGTACTTCCTGCGGCAGCTGAAGAAATTCAACCTGCCAAAGTCAATGATGGTGCACTTCTACACAGCCATCATCGAGACCATCCTCACATCCTCCATCACTATCTGGTACGCTGCTACTACTGCCAAGGACAAGTGCATACTGCAGCGTGTCATCTGGTCTGCAGAGAAGGTGATTGGCTGCAATCTGACGCTGCTCCAGGACCTGTACGCCTCCAGGACCCTGAAGCGTGCTGGAAAGATTGTGGCTGATCTCTCCCACCCTGGCCACAATCTCTTTGAATCACTCCCCTCTGGCAGAAGGCTGAGGTCCATCAGGACAAAAACATCATGCCACAAGAAAAGTTTCTTTCCATCCGCCACTTGCCTTATCAACAAGTCCCGGTACACACCCTGACACTCTCCACACTCCACCTCTGGCTCTACATTCCACTGTACTACTCTGCTCTCTTTTATTTTATACTTTTAATTGATACTGCGTGGACATATTTATATTGCTTATATTTTCATTCTTGTTTCATTTAGAGATTGTGTGAACGCACCTACAACACCAAAACAAATTCCTTGTATGCGTAAAAAACTTACTTGACAATAAAGCATTTTCTGATTCTGATTTGGCACCCATTCACTTGCATTGTATGGACCTACATAGCTTCTGCATATTCTTCTTAAAATCATAATTTGTGTTCTGTAGAAGGAAAATCACACACATAGACTTGTCCATCCTTGTCCAAAAAAGAAATGCAAAAATAGAGGTTACAGTGACTTACAATGAAACGTGAATGGGGCACATTTTTGGAGGGTTTAAATTTTATGTTTCATTTTAGGGTTTGTTGACATTACAACATCATGGCAATGAAGCTGTATATTTGGCTATAACTTTATACAGAAAAGGTTAACGAGCAAGATTTATCACTAAATAACGATAACACAAATATTGTTTATGAATTGTGGCTAAACATTTGAAACAGTGAGTATTTTAACATAAAAAATTGGCCCCCTTCACTTTCATTGTGGGTGCCTCACTGTAACCCAGTTTTGTGCTTTTTTTTTATAAAGGAGGGATTTTTTTTGTTTTGTTTGTGGTTTAATCAATATTATTGCATTGAACTTGTATTGAACTCAGAATATTCCTTTGATCATGGAAGATTTACCTGAAACTGTTCTTGTTCATAAGAGATGAGGAGTTCTCTGACTTTCTCTAAAAGGAATCAAAAGACAATAAATATTAAACTGCCAGCTATCTATTACTACATAACATCATTTACAGATAGAACACTGGGAATCCAAGATTATGCTTGCATTTTAAGAAATATACAATTTTGTTTATATATTAGTAATGCATTTAATTGTAAACAATTGTGCTATCATACTTTTCAGGCTTGTTGCAGTGTCTAAATGTCTCCCTCCTTTCCTTGACAGAACTTCACAAACGACTTGGTGCGAAAGACACCAGTCTTTAGTTCAAACTCACTGTGTCCCTCTATCTTTCTCTGTTTAAAGAGCAGATCTCCCTCTTGTCTTTTAGCATCCTCCTCTTCACCCTCCTCTTCTGATGAAGAGTCCCAGTCTTCAGTCAGCTGACCACCCAGCTGTCGAGACCAGTACACCTGTTGCAACCAATCCAGGACAAATCCACAACCTGAGGTACAAACGAACATAAACATGATCACATAAAAATAAATACAAACATGGCACGAAGACGTATACTGTATATAAACAGCTGAGTTTTGAAAGTCACAGATTGTGAAGGAATAGTTTCAGCCAAAAATGAATAATTTGCCATAATTTATTCATCTCCAATTCTACTGTAACTATACGATAGCTATGTGTCACACAGATCAAAATTTTAATTGCAAGTGGTTATGCTCTCTCAAATCAAATATGGCACCTATGCCGCAGGTTTGACATCATAACGTTTAATCATGAGCAGGTGTGTAATGATTCACTCATTTTCTTGATGCATCGATTATTAATCCTATTTTAATGCTTATTTTGGAATAAGGCTGTAACATAACAAAATGTGGAAAAAGCGCTGTGAATGCTTTCCGGATGCACTGTATATTGCTTTTCTCTTTCCCTTATTTGTATACGAGGCCTTGAGGAAGCTGAATGTAGTCAGAAGATATTAATATAATGCTGTAATATTTTGGATTGTTTTATTGATTTAGGTTTCTCATGCTCATGGAAATATCAGGGAATTTTTAAATTGTTTTTTCCAGGCCTAGAAAAGTCATGCAAATGAATACAATCATTACAAATTCAGATTTTGTTATTGTAAAATAAGAAATACTTTTGTAGTTATGCTCGACTATATTTTATCAGCACATTACACTCTATTTTATTCCAAGAAGACTGTATGTACGTTTTCTTTCAAGCTGCTTTTGGTGCAATAAACTTAAAAGAGGTCAGGATCTGCCTTTTTTATTTTAATATATTCCTTGAGGTTCACTTATAATATTAGTAAAGTTTCTTGCACAAAATAATAGCCATATTGGTAAATCTTTTAAAATTTTCCACCCCTATTCTGACCCTATGTCACACACACTCGGTTTTGGTGCAGCTTCTCCTTTAAGACTTGACAGTAAACGCCCACTGTTCTGATTGGTTGTCTGCTATTGACTGATCTGCTCTCTACTTGCCATCTTACTGCTCACCGCTACTGGAAGGGGCTATGGTAGTAATAATGTAAAAGAAGCATTGATGTGTTGTTGTGAAGGCGGTCAGATGCAAATGTCTACCACAGTGTGACATCACAATGTGGAGGAAGTAGAGAACAGTGAGGAAGGTGTTAGAGTGAATCTGCTCCAAGAAAATATTCTATTTTACAGAGGTATTATGATAGTGCCATTTAAGTCTACTATATATAATTCTGGATACTATGTATAATAATGCTATGGGTAAATACAATCCTAATGTCAGTTGCCATGTCTGATTTATTTCATCGGTAAATTTATTTATTTATTTATATGTTATTTCAAACAATAAGTCAAGTCAAGTCAAGTGGTTTTTATTGTCGTTTCAACCATATACAGTTAGTACAGTACACAGCAAAACGAGACAACGTTCCTCCAGGACCATGGTGCTACATAAAAACAACAAAGGACCAACACAGGACCACATGAGACAGCACAACGAAATAAAATACCTATATAAACTACCTATATATACATATATAAAGTGCACGTGCAAACATGTGCAAAAAGTACAGGACAGTACAACAAATTACTGACAATGAACAGGACAATAGACAGTGCAGCGCCGACCAGTACTCAGTAGTGCAAAAAGATGACAGTTTCTAAAAATGTAAACATAACATACTATGAGATAATGTTCTATGCACATAGCAGTTATTGAGGTAGCAGACAGTTATAAAGTGACAGTAATTAAAGTGCAACTCAGGACACGTGTGTGTGTCAAACCAGTCTCTGAGTATTGAGGAGTCTGATGGCTTGGGGGAAGAAGCTGTTACACAGTCTGGCCGTGAGGGCCCGAATGCTTCGGTACCTCTTGCCAGACATACATATAACAATGGCAGTAAGAAGCATTTTATTTTTAACAACATGATCAGTCAAATGCTCGAAAAGGAATGGGGAGAAGTCAAACTTATTTAAACCCACCCCGATCTGTTATAGTAAAAGGAAAAACAAGAACGAAAAAACACTAAAAATAGAAAAAGAAAACACAGCGTATCTTAATTACACACCATATTACCTCAGGTAAATAATTAGAATACTATCAACAATGATAATCCGAAAACCTGCACTGCCAATAAATACAAGAATACATCTGTAAGTAATACCCGCAATGACAATCAGAATATCTACAAGAAAAATAACAAGCCATATGAATACATGAGTACAACGATTTAAACCCCACACTCCTTGTAGCGTGATAAGACCTTCTGCTTATAGAATTCTTTAAACTGGTGAATACATTGGCAATGTTTAAATTCAAGCCCCAAGCTATTCCATAATTTAACCCCACATACAGACTAAAACTCCTCCTGGTGGTTTTGACCAAAGGTATAAAAAAGTTCCCATAGCTCCTCAAACTGTACGACTGCTCACTCTGTGTGAATAAGTTTTGTATATTAGCAGGTAATGAGTTATGAAATGCTTTAAATAAGAGTTGTACCGTGTTAAATTTGACAAGGTCCTGTATTTTTAATAACTTTGATTTGAGAAAAAGTGGATTTGTATGTTCGAGATATTCCGCCTTGTGTATGGTACGTATAGCCCTTTTTTGTAAGATAAGTAATGACTGTATGGAGTTATTATAATTTTTCCCCCATACTTCAACACAGTAAGTTAAATACGGTAGAATCAGGGAACAATACAGGGTACGGAGTGTATTGTTGTCAAGGAGGTGTTTAGCTTTATTTATTATTGCAAGACTTTTGGAGACTTTAGTTTTTATGTGTCTGATGTGAGTTTTCCCAAGTTAGTTTATTATCTATTGTAACTCCTAAAAATTTTATTTCAGAAACATTTTCAATTTATCCCATCTATCTCAATCATCTTTTCGGTATTTTTTATATGATTGCCAAATAAGATGGCTTTAGTTTTGTTAAAGTTTAAAGATAATTTATTAATATCCATCCATTTTGTTATATACCTTAGTTCAGTATTTAAAACATTAATAACCTTATCCAAACTGTCATCACTGTAGAAAATGTTGGTGTCATCAGCAAACAAAACACACTTAAGTCATTTTGAAACACTGAATATATCATTGATGTACAAGTTGAATAATTTAGGACCCAATATTGACCCCTGGGGGACACCACACGAAATTACACTACAGTTGGATGAGAACTCGCCCATCTGCACATATTGCATTCTGTCACTGAAGTAGCTTTTTACCCAGTTTCCAGCCACTCCTCGTATCCCATACCTTTCTAATTTCTTGAGTAGTATTGCGTGATTGATAGTGTCAAAAGGCTTTTTTCAAATCAATAAATATTCCAATGGTACATTTTTTATTGTCCAGTGCATTTGATAATTCTTCTATTGCATCAATTAAAGCCATAGATGTAGATCTTTTATTTCTGAATCCATATTGACTTTCATTAATCAATTTATGTTTTTCAATAAATTTTTCTAATCTAGTACTAAATATTTTTTCTAGAATTTTTGAGAATTGAGAATAATAAATCATTATTATTTAACTGGATAAGCATACACTTCTACTAAATATGTATTTTTGAAAATAATATTTTGATGTAATCAGAGACAATATTATTTTAGAACAATACAATTTCAATTAAAAATATTTTAAATGTATGTAATCACTGAAAGTGTGTAAGCAGCATATGTAACATATGTATTTTCAGTAAGCAGAACTATTAGCTAATATTTCCATTTGGTGTCACCATTACCCTTGGCTGATTTTTTTGTCCCAGTACATCTCTGATGGCTCATTTAGCACTTTTAAGAACAGTACTTTTACCTTAATTTTAAAGGAAATGAACTTTTTGGATATATCTTTAAAGTATAATAAAAAAAACTTTAAATCTTAACTTTTCTTGATTCAGGCTTAGTTTGAAGGATTGCCAACCAAATCGTGAGTTCAGTATCATGAACCGAACTGCATCGTGAGATAAGTGAATTGACCCTAATGATTTAGGAATCAAATCACTTTCAATCCAAAGATTCATACCCCCCAATCATGAGGCATATGAGAACCAATAGTGTTTGGCATCAATAGAATTTACATGCCATTTTCCATTTTAGAGTTTGGTGGAGGGGAAGATAATTATACATGTAGTACAGAAAGACAAAAGTAACACGTTAAAAATAAATTCTCTGAAAAAACTAAATATCTAGGTCTTACTAGAAAAAAATAAAATGATGATCCAACATGAATTTTCTTGATAAAAAAATAAAATATGATCATATCATATCAATATGGTAACATGTGCATGTAAAATGGCTAGAAATAGCATTTTAGCTTAGCGTAAAGATGACAATTTACACCAGGTTTATTTCCATTTCTTCTGCTCCAAACTTACTTCTCTGACTTCTCGTATGAATGTAACGCATAAGAAAGCAGAGACTTTTGCACTTTGCATCACATCATTTATATGTAAAAATGTTTTCCATCTGAAAGGACTAAATATTAAATGATACAAATGGCAATAAAATGCTAAGTAATCTCTTCAGTAATCAAAATACTTTTGAATGTAACTATTCTAATTACCAATTATATAAATTGTAACTGTAGTGGAATACAGTTACTTATATTTTGTATTTTAAATACGTATTCTTGTTAAATGTATTCCATTACTCCACAACCCTGACTATATCACAATTCCAGTGGGTCAGAAGTTTACATACACTAAGTTAACTGTGCATTTAAGCAGCTTGGAAAATTCCAGAAAATGATGTCAAGCCTTTAGGCAATCAGCTTCTGAATTTGCATCATGAGGAAGGAAAATGATGTGGGTATATTGAAGCAACATCTCAAGACATCAACCTGGAAGTTAAAGCTCGGTTGCAAATGGGTCTTCCAAATGGACAATGACCCAAAGCATACCTCCAATGTTGTGGCAAAATGGCTTAAGGTATTGGAGTGGCCATCACAAAGCCCTGATTTCAATTTGACAGAAAATTTGTGGGCAGAACTGAAAAAGCGTGTGCGAGCAATGATTGACTCAGCTACACCAGTTCTGTCTGGAGGACTGGGCCAAAATTCCAGCAATTTATTGTGAGAAGCTTGTGGAAGGCTACCCAAAACATTTGACCCAAGTTAAACAATTTAAAGGCAATGCTACCAAATACTAACAAAGTGTCTGTAAACTTCTGACCCACTGGGAATATGATCAAATAAATAATTCTCTCTACTATTATTCTGACGTTTTACATTCTTAAAAAAAAGTAGTGATCCTAACTGACCTAAGACAGGGAATGTTTTCTACAAATAAATGTCAGGAATTGTGAAAAATTGAGTTTAAAAGACTTTGGCTAAGGTGTATGAAACCTTCTGACTTTAACTGTAAATCCCAATCCATTTTCATTGCATTGAAAATAGTTGCTCAGACATTCTGCCTCACATCTACTTGTGTGTAAATATAGCAAATAGAACTGGGTTGGAACACGGGGGTGAGTTAATGATGACAAAATTATATCTGTTCCTTTAAACTGAATACATGATTAAAACCCTTAAAATCTCAATGTTAAACAACAAGAAGGTATGCAGCTCTTCTCTCACCTTTTCTGCACCACTTCAGAGTCGGGAGTTTGCGGTGCGTCAGATCATGCCTGAGGTTAACCACCCACTCTGGGATATTTAACTGCCAGAAAACAAATTAGTGTCAGAGCTATGGTTATGACAGCTTATTAGTGAAAAGATTACATTAACTGATAAGTTCAGACTTACATTTCTGGCTAAATGACGTAAAGGTTTAGCAACTTTTTTCTGCTGCCGTTCTGTGATGAGATTGACAAACCTGAAACAAACAATCATTCTAGTTCAGTGACTTACTAAATAATAAACTCCACTCCAGTATTTATCACACGTCTGTAAGGAAATTAGCAGGGATGAGACACATACCGGACCAGTGCCATGCCATAGAGCAGCACCAGGTCATTGGCCTCCAGCTGGCCCGTGCTGTCCAGCACCTGACACCGAACCAGGTCTGCTGTGCTCTCCACGGCCACTGGAGTGTTGTATCCGAACCTACAGCAATAGATAGTAAATCTGAAACACCACAACAACTCTGTCTAGATGACGCACCACAAGCCAGCAGCAGCTCTTTATATAACATTACTAATTGTATGTGTACTTTGACCAAACATCTTCAATATGTTATGGCCAAAGATAAGAAAAATCCTAAAAGTCTCAAATCTTTACAAATGGCAACAAGAGACGAAACAACATCAGATGTCACGTTTCATTAAAATGCATCTCATGCAATATCGAAGACATCACATCAATGTTACACTCACGACACCCTCGTACCTGCCCTTCCACGCAGAGATCCTGTGCAGCGCATGTTTCTGTAGCGCGGGGTCTCTGGAGTACAGATGCTCCAACACATGATCATACTCTGCTTTGTTCATCCAGGCCAAGACGTGACGCGTCTTTTCTACCGTTTTCTTCTTCATCTTAATACTGCAGCCTGGCCGTTCACAAAAAACAGCGTGTCAGGCCACAACTGGACGAATAAGATCGAATGTGCAAAACGAATCAGAAAGAAAAATATTAGTGGTTGATGTAATATTTGCGGTTTGCGTTCACATCCTTTTCCACGCCAACGGTACGGCAGGTTAAACGTTCCCCTGGCAAACGTGATTTTAAACAATGGTTCCGTACGGAGCAGTCTATATATATATATATATATATATATATATATATATATATATATATATATATATATATATATATATATATATTCGTATTGATATTAATAAAATCTAATTTATTATGGTTTTACACAAAGGAGTATCCATCTTTATAACTCAACCATTTTCTACATTGGTACCATTACCTTTTCAACTCTTAGGAATAGTTCACCCAAAATGATCATTCTCTCATAATTTTCTCACTCTCATGCCATCCCAGATGTGTATGACTTTTATTATTATACTGAACACAAACATAGATTTTTAGAAGAATATTTCAGGTCTGTAGGTCCTCACAATGCAAGTGAATGGGTACCAAAAATGTAGAGCTCCAAAACGCGCATAAAGGCAGCATAAAAGTAATAAATTTGACAATATTGATCTGTTTGTCATGCACACTTATCATATCGCTTCTAAAGACATGGATTAAACAACTGGAGGATTACTTTTGTGCTGCCTCAATGAGCATTTTGGAGCTTCAAAATTTTAGTACCATTCACTTGCATTGTGAGGACATACAGAGCTGAAATATATTTGTGTTAGAAAGAAAGTTATGCACATCTGGGATGGCATGAGGGTGAGTAAATGATAAGAGAATTTTCATTTTTGGATGAACTATTATTTTCTTTTCTAATTATAGCAGATCTCAGAGACTCTTTAATGTATTAATCACCTGCCAGGTTTAAAATTGGCTTCCAAAGACTCAGATATCACATGTATTTCTCCGATTTCTGTTTTAGATGATTTCATCTGAAAAGCATTGCATTAACACCTGCTAAACATCTTTAAAAAATAGATTTTCCAACATTCTAAATCATAAAGGTCTCAAAGACATCTGCTAAATGTCTTATTGACATCCGAGAGAAAACATTTAATAGACTTATTTAAGACAAGCAAACAGCCTAAAAAATACATCTTCAGGTGTAACAATCAAATAGATGTCTGGGTGATGTACGTGTGCTATCAGTTGATATACCTTCAACCTTTAAGTTAGTAGCCCATCTTTGACCACTGATCCATGTTGTGTGGATGTTCATATGACCATAAATTACCTTTATGAACTTTACCAATGCACAGGATTTTTCAACCTGTGGGGCTTCTGTTAAGGGGATGCGAGATTACAAGGATTTTGACTAAAGCCTTTTGAATTTGTTTATTTGTTTAAATATATATATATATATATATATATATATATATATATATATATATATATATATATATATATATATTTATTTATTTATTTTTTAATGATGCCACAGGTATGCCACCCATGTCTATTTCCTGTGAAATGTCAAAAGGACATTCAGCAGATGTCTTTGAGACAAATTTGCATCTTTTATATGTAATGACTGAGTCTTCAAATCATCGATTCAGCGGATTCATTAAAAAGACAACAGAAACAATGGAAGTGTACAAAAATTATTCATTTACTTCAAAGATTCCTTCAAAACGCCTATTCTTGCACGAACTAAACACTACTTTGACCACTACTTCTGATCTATCTATCTATCTATCTATCTATCTATCTATCTATCTATCTATCTATCTATCTATCTATCTATCTATCTATCTATCTATCTATCTATCTATCTATCTATCTATCTATCCTGCCTGTCTTAATATAATATGTATATAGGCTATAGATATTCCTAGGCATTTTGACAGCTCCTCATTGGTGTAGATATATAATCAGCTCCATTCCACTTTGCCACTAATAGCATTTTAAGGTCAATAAAGGATATTTACAGTATAACCAAAGTGCAATCACTTCAAAAGTAAGCCAAAGCATATCAGAGCTAACTCTTTCATCACACCAGTTTAAGTATTTCCCAAGTATAATTAGCCATTAGCTAAATTATTCCTCCCAATTATGGGCATAATTATTTTACACATATGCCTTACTTTCCCATGTTCTTACAAATGCAGTACTGTGAAAAAGTCTTTGGCGCATTATATTTTTCACAAAAACATCTGAAAGGTTAAAAGGTTATTTTATTTATTCTGCTATTAATGTAAAAAAAGGAAATATCAATTTTAGATTTCAACATTCATAGGATAGGAACATCCTATCTGCCAACAACCAAGAAAAGCTGTGTCCAGGTGTAGGCCTACCTAGGAGAATTGGTTCTGTTTTGAAGGCAAGGGTTGTCACACTAAATACTGATTTAGTTTTTCTTGTGTTTTCTGGACTTTGTATGACGTTGATTGATTGATGAAAACTATTTATGGCATTATTTTTGAAGACACTAATCACTATGCAAAATTTTTCACATGTGCCTACTTTTGCACAGTAGCCTATAGGCCTATGAACAATGTTTTCAATTTCAGCATGTTTATAGGCTATGTGCTAATTTTGAATAGCTTCTAAAAATGTCCACTGTGTTTATCGGGAGAGTTTGCAATCTTGAACCACTGCAAGCGAGATAGTGGCATGTGTTCAGTCTTCTTCTGTGATGAACATTTGTAAAATATTTTTAAATCGTTTTTATTCTCCAGAATTTAGCTTAGAGACATCCACAATCGTTTTGAACAAATTACCCTCTATGTATTTTCTGTCCAAATAACGTCTCGCCTCAACTATTTCCCGTACCAAACTCTGCCATTTGAGGGGAGGAATCTAAAAAAAAAAGCCTGGAAATTCTGGGCAAAACGACGTCACTGCTGGAATTGTGTGGGATACCCCCTCCTCGCATTCTCAGAGCGCGCGCGTTCGAGCCTCGGCCTTTGGGACACAAAGCAGCAAATAACGGCGCCTGTGCGAATTCGGGCGGAGTTTAGTCAAACGCGTTTTGGTGTGCCTCCATCGCTGGGCTGGGTGTGGTTTTCAAAACTCAGTTCCGTTAGCAGGAAATCGACTCTGTGACCACCACCACTTCTTTGAGCGACAAACACGCAGACAGAAGTGGAGCTCTGCGTTCTGGATCTGGGAGAGATTGAAGGAGAAGCATTTCCATACGGGCGGTAACGGTAGTTCGCTTTTGCGCGCTGAGTTCAGCCGATGGGAAAAAGTTTGGCTCTTTGTTGATTTCATTGTATCAGCTTATTTTGTGACACCCGTGAAGAGAAGAGATCAAATACTGTCAAAATGCCGAAAACGGTGAGTACCCGTGAGAGACGGAACCCTTTCATTTGTCTGTGTTGTAGCAAACAAAGGGAGACCAGATTTAACAATGCTTTCAAAAGCTGCATTTTTGGGTGAAATAGGAGACAGTAGCGACGCGTAGGCGCTCGAAAGGGGCGAGGATGGTCTTTCATTTGCTGTAAAGCAGTTGGCAGTTTATTGCCAACCAGTTCCCCCGGGTGAGCAGTAGGCCGTACGCAATGCACTATTTATGGCAAGAATACATTATTTGGCCAGTGATCTCGCTGAACAATAATACACGTTGCGTTGCAAATGAAAGCGATGATTTCTCCAATAATTATGATTTTTTATTTTTTCATTTTAAAAGTAATCGTCACCTAGACATAAAACGCAACGTGTTATTTTTATCTGTAAAGACAGCAATATGCGTTGCACCCACTGCTGATCTGTTTGCCAGTCGCATTTTGTGTTGTATGTATAGGGGCTGAACCGTTACTCGGTGACAACCTGTAACATCCCCCCACCACCAACCTCCACAAATCTGATTGGCTTTCCATCAAAGTGCCGTGAATAGACCGCGTCCAGTTTATTTTAGCGCCTCTATCCTGCAGGGAAATAGCGCGGTTTCGATATGTTTGATAAGGGGATTCGGAAATGGAAACTATGATGTGGCTGGTCCGGCGTCTAGGGTTTGTCTGTCACTATGGGAGGACCGGACGTGATCATGGCGCAATCTTAGACAATTTTCCATGCCAAGGCGTGGTGCTTACCCAAATAGCGCAGAGACCAACCTAAATGCGCTGTTTTTGGCTCTAGTCCCCCCAACCCCCTTTTTTTCGTTACATCGTGCGATGTTTTCAATTAATGAATCATTTGGGTATAGATAAGCCTAAATGTAAAATCACAAACAGACAATATGATGGACGTTCACGTCCTGTCCTCCTAAAGTATCAAATGTAGCTCTTTAATTGTATTGTTATACTGAAGATATTCACAAAATATCAACACACTAGTAGGCCTATTACCAGGGGCCTAGTTAGTGGGTTGAAATGTGGTTAAGATTATAGGGTCCCACAAATCCAGGGCCACAACACATTTTAAACTGCATTGTTTAAAAGGTAAGGGGCCCAAGATTAACATATGAGTCAGGGGGCCCAGAATTCGTTGCTATGACCCTGCTTATTACAAAAGTTATATATCATAATCAGTATTTCAAAGACCAAGGCCTAAAAGAAAGTAGCATGATTTTTTGGGGGACCAGATACCATAGTGTTGCTATGCTTTTGGACATGTCCCATGGCAATCTAATGGTCTTTTGTCAAGTAACATTGTATATTTTGAAGTACCTTAGATTACCATGTAAATACCATTAAACATGAATGTGGTAATCCTACACAAGTAGCCTACTTTTTGTAAGGGAGATTGGTAACACTTTGCAATAAGGTTCCATTTGTTAACATGTTAATTGCATTATGTATCATTAACTAACAATGAGTTTAGATTAACAATGAGAGAGACTATATATATATATATATATATATATATATATATATATATATATATTTTTACAGCATTTCAAAATCTTTGTTAATGTTAGTTAATAAAATTAAAATTTTGCACTGTTTGTAATGTTAGTTTACAGTGCTTTAACTAATGTTTATATATATATATATATATATATATATATATATATATATATATATATATATATATATATATTTATTTATTTATTTTAACAATGTATTAGGCTAGTATATGTTGAAATTAACATTAACCAAGATTAGTACATACTGTAAAAGTATTGTTCATTCAACTAATGTAGTTAAATAATGTTAACAAATGGAAACTTATTGTAAAGTGTTACCGGGACATTTACTCCAAAAATTGCCTTCAATACTATTCTTCTTACAGTATACAGACGGGGTGAAAAGTTGAAACAGTATTTTAAGATTCTTAAGAGCTTCTGGGTTATTTGTGTTAACTTACACATTATCTTACAAAGTTTAAACCATTTAACTATGAAGTAAGCACAAGCATCAATAATCTTCATTAATAAGTGAAATAAGTAAAATTATATAAGGCTCACAATATAAAATAAATGTAACATTTTATATATACACTACCGTTCTAAAGTTTTTAATCAAATGTTTCTCATTCAAATCATTTCATCTGAAGGCGTATGCTTAAATTATTGTAATTAGTTTAGTAGACAAAAATATACCTGTGCCACCATATTAATTTATTTCATTACAAATCAAAAATTTTATAAAAACGTTTTTTTGGCTTGGACCAAATAATTAAGAAAAGCAGCCAATAAGTGCCCAACATAGATGGGAACTCCTTCAATACGGTTTAAAAAGCATCCCAGTGTGATACCTCAAGAAGTTGGCTTTGAAAATGTAAAGAGTACTTCTCTAAATTCTAGGCAAAGTGTGACTACTTTGAAGATGCTAAAATATACAGTTTCAAAGTTTTTAATTATTTAGAATTTTGTTTAGTCGCATCATAATTCCCATAGGTTCTTGTATGTTATTCCATTGTTTTGATGACTTAACTATTATTCTAAAATGTGAAGAAAAAAAAATATAATAAAGAATAAGTGTTTCAAAACTTTTGACCGGTAGTGTGTATAAAACTAATATATATACTGTTGAGCCATGACATTAAAACCACCTGCCTAATATTGTGTAGGTCCACCTCATGCCACCAAAACAGCACCAACCCTCATCTCAAAATACTATTCTGAAATGCTATTCTTCTTACCACAATTGTACAGAGCGGTTTTCTGAGTTACCGTAGACCTTTTCAGTTCGAACCAGTCTGGCAATTCTCTGTTGACCTCAACATCAACAAGGCATTTCCATCTGCAGAACTGCCTCCCACTGGATGTTTTTTTGTTTTTGGCACCATTCAGAATAAATTCTAGTGTGTGAAAATTTAGTGTGTGAGATCAGCGGTCTCAGAAATACTCAAACCAGCCCGTCTGGCACCAATAGTGTGTGTGTGTATATATATGTGTGTGTTCTGAATAAAAGTTGATGACATTTCTTACTGTATGAATGCACTATGGCCTTAGAGGCATTTGATGCTGTAATAATGTTTGTTTATTTTATTGATGAAAGTTATTTTAAAATATTTGTTTATAGAGGCACTGAAACACGTCAACAGATTCAGAGCAGGTTTAACATCAGCTGTGCTGTCAATATCACGACTTAGTATCTGCAATTTGAAGAGATGTTCATTAAAGTGGTGATAGATGGTTAAACTTCCATTTAAAGCCCGGGTGAGGTGTTAGATTGGGCCCCACAACATAGCTCATATTAGCTTATAGGTTTTGTATGATAGACTCAGATGCTTTACAGTATATTACAGGATGGTTTTACGATGACAGTGTGTAGTCTGTCATGTTGCTGAATGAGTAAGGGAAGCTCAGCTCCAGGGCAGATTGAGTGTGGACATAGATGTTAGTATGAATGATATAATGTCAATTGTTTGGGCTATAAATCCAGATTAGTTACATTTAGATTTAAATATGAAGAGTGTCAATAGTTAAGACACTAGTGTATACTTTTTTTCGCCAAGTCCACTTAGGCCTCTGCAGTTCTCCTTTCATCAGGGACATGGTAAGTAGTGGTTCCTTGGTTGTGCATGTGGAATCGTATGGGACTGTAAAATGGGTCAGAACCTTTTTGGGGCCGTTATTGTAATCTCAAGTCCAAGAGTCTCTTTCCGATAATGACTCAAGGTTTCTGTGCTTACACTGCGCTTACATCCCTCCCTTTTTGAGTGTTTCCTGTTCAGGGCCAGCTAGGCTTGACGCTGCCGCTCAGTACCTTATTTGGAGTTTCAGAGAACTGCGGCGTGCACTCTCTCACACACACAGCTTTGTGACTTGAGCATGGGCCCCTTTTCCGCTGCAGATTTCTGCTGCTCAGAATGCAGCTGTGTATCACAGCTAATGTAATAAAATGGGCTCTTGAGAGGCAGCACACTCTTCGATTTCAAACTCTCCCTCTTGTCAAATACACTTGCACACGTTCATTTATCCGCAGTCATCAGTTCCTCTTCGTGTATTTGGTGATTGGGCGTTACGTGACTTCTGTAAGATCAGGTCAATGATTTTGAGCAAGCGAGAAAATGAGCGACATATAAAAGTCACATTAACACTGTAAACTTTGAGTAACAATTTGAAAAGTTTGTAGTTTGCCTAAATTTAAAGCCTTTCGGTTTATAGAATCACAGAAGTATCTTTATATTTGATGGCACTATAAAAGGTGAAAATGTTCAGTTATTACTTTAAGCTATTTTTGCTTAATCTGACCCTTAAGAAGGACTAGTTGGTATTTCGGTCTGGTCAACTCTGTTGTATTAAACCTTACTTTTTTGACATGCTTGAATAAAACCAGTTAATTGAGATGTTACCTGAAGTACATTTTTAGGCTACTTTAAGCATGCTGATCTCACAGTGAAATTGGAAACAGTAGGTTGACTTCTTTAACTAAAATCGGTCTGTGCTAACCGAAATGCAAAACAATGCCCCCGGTGGCCAAAGCGGTAAATGTTGTAGTGCGCATAGGTGCGTGTGAGCTCCATTTTCCGGGTTGTGAAGTGAGTTGTTTTCAGCTATACAGGTGTACTGCAGTGAAGAAGAATACATATTTTATAAACTGTACACCCCAGCCCAAACCCCAGAACTAAACCTAACCATTGGTGGAGTAAAATGTTAATATTAGTGAGGAAAATGCAACCTCCGAATCACGCTCATCAGTGATTATGCAAACCAGATTACTTCCTGGTTTCAATGCAGGATTCAAACCTGGGACTCTCACGCTGTTCATGCAATGCGCTTGCACCACAGGGTAATGTACACATGCTGGAGCTGGTGCAAAAATGTCTGTTAGTAGATGCCGCTTGTTGGAGAGTTGGCATAATGTGTCCGATTCTTTAGAGTTCTGGAACTCTCGGAAATATCATGCCAACTTCCTTTGTGATCACGTTGCTTTACGCTAGAAAACATTTAGCATTTAAATGAACTTGGTCATGTCCTCTTTTCCATCCTATGTTCTCTTACTTATTTTTTAAGATAAATTCTGTTGACAGAAGTACAGGAATGACAGAAGTACATATTAAAAAGGACTTTTTAAAATTTTCCAGACCTTAATTTCTCCAAACTCATTAGAACCACACATAAATGTGATGCTTGACATTATCAATGTTTGAACTGGTTCTAGATGACCAAATAATTTGTAATTCTTAAATGTTGGAGGTCTTTGGTATGTGTAAGGTTGATGGATTAACTGTGATACACATGAGAGAAATAGAGAGCTTAATGCTTTAATAAGGTAAAACTCCAGGGGGGTTTGAGGGGAAAGTTCTTGTTTTTGAACATTTCACATTTCGATAGAGGAAAACTGCTGCTCAGAACTCCACTCCACATCAAATCTCAAACTGTGAGTCTAATTTTGTGTTTGTAAAGACATACAGATATAGTGTGAATAAGAGTGGTTATTTGAAGTAAATTTGGTTTTGAACAGTAAAGTAAACCTCCATTTAAAGTTCCTAATATGATGTTAATGTGAATACCTTGCAATCTGTCTGTAAATATGGGAGTATTTAAGATAACTTTGAAGGAACAGGACGTTGATCAAGTGATGCATTAAAATTCCATTTTCTTTGCTACTGCTATCTGCATATGTTGTTTATGCCATATTTTTTGTCTGTATCATAATTTGAGGCATACTCTGGATTTGAAAGATCTTGTGTTAAACGTATGTTGTTTATAAAAGGTTTAATGTTTGCATTATGGTTTACATATGGTTTAGTTTCTTCCCTACTGTGCACCCCACCATCCCTACAAGTCACAACCAATCATTAAATGGATAGTTTATACAAAAATGAAAAATCTCATCATTTACTCACCCTCATGTTATCCCAGATGCATATGTCTTTCTTTCTTCTGCTGAACACAAAGATTTTTTGAAGAATATCTCGGCTCTGTTGGTCTTCACTATGCAAGTGAATGGGTGCCCAAATTTTGAAGCTCCAAAAGCAAATAAAGGCAGCACAAAAGTAATGCATAAGACTCCAGTGGTTAAATCCACATCGTCAGAAGCAATATGATGTATGTGAGAAACAGATCAATATTTAAGTCCTTTTTTTACAATTAATCTTTACTTTCACATTCTTCTTTTGTTTTGGTTGTTCACATTTCTCGTGCATATCGCCACCTACTGGGCAGGGATGAGAATTTATATGAAAAAAGGCTTAAACATTGATTCATTTCTCACCCATACCTGTCATATCACTTCGAAAGGTATTCATTTTAAGTCTTTGGATTAATTTTATGGTGCCTTTGTGTGCTTTTTAGAGCTACAAAGTTTTGGTCACCATTCACTTACATTGTGAGGACCAACAGAGCGGAGTTATTCTTCAAAAATCTTCATTTTTGTTCAGCATAAGTAAGTCATAGACATCTGGGATGGCATGAGGATAAGTAAATTTAAATGTTTTGGGTCAACCATCCCTTTAACTGCAGTGAGAGATAAAAGACAAGAATTTGATGTCTTAATTGATCACTTTTCCATTTCAGCCATGGACAGCAAGTAACTTAGTCTTCTGAAGGTCAGTTCTGTATAAGGAGGATTAGCCATGACTGCAGTCAGATTCTGCAGTCACAATAATGTTTAGGGTATGTAGTGTCATTATCTTTAATCAGACAACCAAAGGCAGAAGAGAGCATTTATAGGAGTGCGAGATATATCGAAATGGAGAGAGGCTGGCTGAGAGTGGATAGATGTGGGTAACATTTAAATAAATAGAGATATACAGCAGTTGCAGGCTTTTATCTCTCCTCATCTGGCCACAAGAGATGGCAGCCATTTTGTTCCAGTTTGAGGCCTTTTTCAGGCCTACAGACACAGACTCAAGCATGTGCTGTGTATGCACACGTGAATGAGATAAAAAAAAAAATTGTGGTTGGTGTGTTTTGTCTACACTATATTGGGGTTTAAAAAGATAGATTATGCCAATTGAAATATTTTCTCTAATTTGCTTGTTTTGTAGAGTAGTTTGTGGTTTGTATGCTTGTTTCAAGGTAAAGTGTTTTGTCTGTAGGAGTGTGAGATATATAGGCTCATATAAGTGACTGATTTGGAGTGCTCTACATATAGGCTGCAATTTTGCGTGTCACACAGATAGCAATGTTTGGGAACCGATGGTTGTTCAGAACTGGTTCCTTTAAAAAAAAGAAAAGAATACTGGAACCATATGATTTTCATGACTTTGTTCCGTTACGGTTCTAGGACATTATATTTTCCACCGATATGGATGGAACACCATACTAAAATACAATGACAGTGAGCCCATTTACATGAACACCAATAGACTGGCCTCTCCCAAAAATCAGCTTTTATAAAAATCTGAAAATAATTAATCCGAGTTTACATTTGAAATAATCACGTTATTCTCCTCCATTTTCGACATCATTATACGAAGAAGTGCGCACATTGGATAAGCCAGTAAAAATGCTGTTTAAGGTGTTAATATGCAACGTGAAGTCGGCGTAATGGGGGAAAAAATATACCCGTGCCGATTGTTTTGTTTTCTTACACTGTTTATGACCTTACACCAATAAAGGAATGCCGTTTAATGCTTTAATTACAACACAAGTTGGCAGTTTATTAAGCATTATCTGCATAAGAACGTGCATGTAAACACACTCTGTGTTTCCTACAGTGCAATTCAGCGGAAGCGCTCACCCATACTGAATTTACAACCTGTAGCACACTGTGCCAACAGGGCAGTCCTATTTCTGAACAAGTAGCTTGTATGAGGCAGTACTTTTTAGTGAATCAAAAACATACTGCGTGACCAGCGTAGCGCAGTTCCAGAACAAATGACTCTGGCTATTTTTAGTAATTTAACAACACTTTTAGATCAGTCTGAACTGTTACTGAATTACACGCAGTTATGACTCGAAATGAATGAAGAACTGATTGTGTTCTGTAATGTTGTATTTAAGGCTTGTCAGACTTCAGTGGCAGTGCAGTTATTGACTGGTTTTACTGATAATAAAAATTGTGTATCTTGTTTCCAAATAATTCTTCTTCAAAAGTATTAAACCATTAAGAGAATCTGAATCGGAATCAGTAAATTCCTTTCAGTTCCCATACCTAAAAATAGCACACGTGAGGCCACAGGGGACATTCACAATTTATTCAAATAGAGTTTGATGTACACATGTTACTAAAGCTAACAACATGATCCTTTAATAAGCATAAAAAAGGAATACAGTGCATAAATATTGGGTAGCCAATAGTCTTTTTTTTTAAATAAAATTAAATTAAATTAAACCATTTTTATTCATATATTTTTCTCGACTCGTCCGCCAACTTGGATGATGTTTTCTACTGAGTGCATCATAATGCATTCGGGCATTGTCTTTTCGCCAGAGGATATATGGAATGTTAGATTAGTATTTGGCCAAAATACGTCATCTTAGAAGGTAGCATAATCTTGCTGCCTAACTTTTGGAACTGTCTTGTTAGGCAGCTCGGTATGTTTTGGAACAGAGCTAATATATGCACTTTATTGAAAGTTGCTTTAGAAAGAAAACCTCTGATGAAAATAAGTGTAAATGCCATGTTTAGAGCTATTCTTTATGGGTTCTGTGTGTAATTGTGTACATTTCTGAGTGTTATTTAGGTGATATTTAAAAGATTTTATCGATAATCAATTTAAAAAACATCAGGATATCCGATTACATCGTCAACCCTACTGCCGAGGGTTAGAGAATTTTTTTGCTAATGCAATTCATTTATTGAAACACAAAAAACTTTATGATTTAATCACTTTCATCTTTGTTTCTTTAATACAAAGATATATATTACTGAACCTGCAGAGTTGATTTCACAATGCATGCCAACACGTGGAAATAAAGCGAACTAAACTCAAAGCACCTTCTGAGATGATTTGAGTAATTTTCAGCATTCTTATAGACTACATTATTCTTGCAAACAGTTTTCAGACTAACGAAACAGAGAAAAGAGTGAAAACTCTTTACATGCATATGTTCCACATGACAGGCTAGTGCTGCATGCCTCTGGACAAACATTGTATCAGACAAGAGCTGATGACTGATTTTCTTTTGTCTGTTCTTAAAAATATAATAAAGTGTGTTTCTTCAAGCATGTGTCTTTGTGACTAACAGCATTTCTTGTCATGAGTCACTCCGAGACGTCGCCCGCATGTTGTGGGTAAAATTATCTGCTCATGAAATGCATGCATTTGGACGAGGAACTTCTTGGATTCAGCCTTGTTGCATTTGGCGGGTGGTGGGTGCTAGTTTCACACCCTGGCCACTGTTTAATATATTTGGTGTGTTCCCAGATCAATGGTTTTGCCATTTCCCAATATTTTCCTCATCTGTTCACAATCGGGATCTTTGTAAGACATTGTCGATATCTGATTACATCATCCTATCACCCAGCCATATAGTGTCATTGTTCTGGGTGAGTGTGTCTGAGAAAAGGCATGGTGAATGTTCTAAGAATAGATGTAGAGGAACTCTGGGAAGACCACACCCATCACATGCACACCCTGACCAGGCAGAACTGCTCATACTTAGTTCCTGTTTCATGAAGCCATTAACTATTTTTACCCTTTGAAGCCACTTTAGGATTGAGAGAGTCAATTAACCTACCAATACAATTCCACACTTTCACAAACAAAAAAACCTGCCATTTCTGAGAGAGGATATGATTACAGGAGTTTGAGTACATGAAATTATCTCTCCCAGACTGAGAGCAGAGTGGAATATCGGTTCAGTCCTTGAGAATGTCCTGCTTGTTCTCTTTCTGTTCCTAATGGCTGATGTAAGCATGTGAAACCGCAGAACTAGGAACACACATGCGCACACACATAGCAAAGCTAAAACCAAATGAATCATGTCATACTAATGTCATTGACAGAGTGAGATCACTGGTGAACACACACGTTCCAAAAACTCAAGACATGTATGAAATGCCTGGGTTTCATACACACTATTTCACAATCCTGCAATTTCAACTATTCTCTGCTCTCATTTCACAATCTGAACATCACTTTATCTGCTAAATACCTAAAAATTGATGTCACTAACAATATCCCTCATTTTGATGATACACCAAATTAATGTGTATGTACTGTATGTCACTAGTGTGTGCCTTTCTGGATATGAGGTGGTGTGTAACAGTTGGAGGAGAAGGAGATTTCGGTCTTTCCCCACTTAAATAGTTATGAGCTATACTTGTATTGTCCACATGGGACATGACTGATATAATTGCTAAGAGTATTGCCAGAGACAGTTTAGCAGAGACAGGCCACTGCTATTAAAATAAATAGGAGAAATTGGAACGGCCAACGGATGAAGAAAAGGAAGTCCCACCTTTCAGATAAAAGAGCCTATCACCTTTTATGTCCAGACATCGCCTGCCAGTCAACTGCAGAATGCGCATTAGCTGAATCAGCCTGAAAAATATAGTTTTTTAACATGATCTGAGGGTGATTTTGATACAATTTATGATACTATTGTTGTCAGATTTTACTGCTGATTTTAAATGTTCTTTGATCGTAATCTTGACTAACCATTTTGGAGATTTCAGTTGACCAACCATTTTGGAGATTTCAGTCTTTCCCCACACAAGTAGAGGAACTGTACCTTTATGCCACTTGTTTACATTGAAATTAGCTGCCCAGCCTGCCTGGGAGATGGCCAAAGATGGCTAATTCTTAGGAGGACTTTGGTATTGCCAAGATGTCCACTGAGTGAAGTGACTTGCCTTAAAGGAACACCTAGAAATTAAAATCCTGTTATTTACTTCTCCTAATGTTCCAAATCCGTATAACTTTCTTTCTTCCGTAGAACACAAAAGGAGATGTTTTAATGAATATCACGGCCCATATTTTTGATACAATTTCAGTTTATAGTGCCTCACTTTAAAGCTTATAAAAAGACCCAAATATATCATAAAAATAGCCTATGCATTATATTTCAAGCCTTCTGAAGGGGCACGACAGGTTTTGGTGAGCAATAACCTGAAATTGAAATCAGTGAAAATCTTGAAAGCGCTTTGAGAGAATCTTGTTCACAGTGACTCACGAGTTCATGTGAGAACTTGCGTGAGGCTGGGAGTGGATATAAAGGAATGGGGATTCTGAAGATAAATTAAAGCATCTCAGGTTTAGTGAGGAATTGTGTGGAGATGAGGTAGTGAGGCTGAGTGAGGATATGAAGGATTTTGAGGATATGTGAGGAAGTGTGTGGATGTTTTTCCAGGACATTTAGTTATGCTATGGCACAGTTTGCAAACGATTATTGGGACTTTCTCCAGTCAAAGCTTAAAGACCTAAAGCAATTATAAGCGATTTATATATGTGTTGCTTACACACTTATAGCCTTTACCAGAAAATGTAATTTTGCACTGGCTATTTTCCTGTAGATAAGTTATAACATTACCTGAAAAGTTCGACAAGACCGGGTATTGGTCCGACAAGACCGACATGTTAGTCATGTTTGTTACTGTCAAACTCCAAAAATGACATAATAGAACCACAAAAGCACCATTTATGTAGTCCAAATTAATCGTTTATATTTATTCAAAGCCACTTCAAGACATGCGATAGCTTTGTGAATAGCAAAAGGCAGTGATAAATAAGTTAATATATAGTATGCATGCACAGCAGGCTGGTGATGTGCTTGAGCTCTCATCCACACTTATTTTCATGTCTGTAATTGGCGTAACATGCCGTAATTGTTAAGATCATAAGGCCTGTTATATTGTACCTATATTTGACACTTATTCCCCATATTAAAAATATATTGAAATAAATAAAGATATATACATAAACATTGTATATAATCATAAGATTGAAGTAGGCCCTGATAACCTTATTTTTGGTATTTGAATCAGAATGAGCTTTAATTCCAATGTACAAGGAATTTTATTTTGGAGATAGGAGAAACAAGCAAGTGCACACAGAACATTACAGTGAGACACAGAATATAAAACAAGGTAAGAGTACAAACAGACATACATAGAGATGGTGAAGGGGGATTTCTCTTAAAGTCCACTATAATCTTCACTGTTTTGAGCGTGTTCAGCTCAAGGTTGTTTTGACTGCACCAGACAGCCAGTTGTTCAACCTCGCATCTGTATGCAGACTCATCGCTTGACCTTCCGTATAAGGGCTGGGTATTGATACAGATTTCCAGATTCGATTTAGATTCAAAAGCTTTCGATTCTATTTAGATTCATAAGGGTTTATTTCAGTTATAATTTTAACTATAGTACATTAGGAAAATATATATTTTACTATTTATATTTTGGTCACATTTTGGCTTTTAAAAGATGAACAAATAAATGTATCCAATCAATAAATAAGATTTATATTTGATATATTATTTTTGTTACATATTTATTGTTAAATTGCATAATTTGTACTATTTACAAGTATTTACATTGATTTGTTGAACTTGTGCTAAATCGGTACGGTCTCTTTAACAAAAAAACGACATTTCTTTAAAAAGTGCCTTTTAATGAATGCATGTTAAGTAGAGAGGACTGGAATAGCTTTACCTCATCTGTGTGATGCATGATTAGAATTAAATGGTTTTTTGTCGTATGTCAACAACAGTAAAGAACAGAAAGGTATTAAAAGAGACCATAATCGATGATAAATGGGTTGTGTGCATCTTGTCTTCGGACACACATTACACAGAACAACTTTTACTCTCAACACTCTGTGAAAGGATCTCACTGCTGAACACTTCACAACTAAAATACACAAAATGTGGTTGCAAATGTGAGTGATTTCTTCTCATTGTAGTAGAGGGTTGCGCATATTTACTATGAAATAAGTGACTGTAATTTGCTTTAAGGCTACAATTCTAATTACTCTGAAAGTATATTGCTTAGACAAAGCAGATACCCCACGGATCTGTCCTCTTTTTACTATAGATTTCTTGCACACCAGTTGACACGTACCATTAGCACAACATCTTCGATGCAAGATGAAAGCAATGCTCATGAGCGGTCATGCCATCGGGATGAAGGAAAGACCACTCATGGATTTGCAATGGATGTGCGAGTACGTTTTAATTACCCACAATTAGGGGCCTGGGTAGCTCAGCGAGTATTGACGCTGACTACCAGCCCTGGAGTCACAAGTTCGAATCCAGGGTGTACTGAGTGACTCCAGCCAGGTCTCCCAAGCAAACAAATTGGTCTGGTTGCTAGGGAGGGTAGAGTCACCTGGGGTAACCTCCTCGTTGTCACGATTAGAGGTTTTCGCTCTCAGTGGGGGCACGTGGTAAGTTGTGCGTGGATCGTGGAGAGTAGCCTCCACATTCTGTGAGTCTCTTTGCGGAGTCATGCACGGCAAGCCACATGATAAATGCGTGGATTGACGGTCTCAGAAGCAGAGGCAACTGAGACTTGTCCTCCACCACCCGGATTGAGGTGAGTAACCACGCCACCACGAGCACCTAGTAAGTAGTGGCAATTGGGTATTCCAAAATTGGGGAGAAAATGTAATTAAATTAAATTGACCCACAACCACACATACAACTTTTCTGGTAATGGTTGCATTATAATAAAAAACGAATTTTTTTCATAATGTTCGGTTTCCTTAACGGTTCTTGAACGTGTATTATTCGGGTGATGCGGACGGGAAACCAGATTAAAATACTCGGACAGTTTTTTCCTGTATTACCATTAAACGCCACAGTAACACTGCTACTGAATCTACAGCACGAGGCATAAACAACTACCAGTAAACTGATTCCAAAATGTTTTTGTCTTTTGAGCCAGTTCTTCTGAACCTACAGCTTTAAGACATAGTAAGCAACAGTGTAATCTGATTTACAAACAAATTACAAAGTGAATAAAAAATAAGTATACATCCATTGGAGCTGACTGAATTAATTGACTCACTCCAAGTCAACCTAGAATTGCTACTGTGTTGTGTGTACTTTTGGTTTGTGTGAGTTACTTACTGGTTGTTCATATGACAACATGTACTTTTAATTTTATTTTTTAAATAAAAATAAGCAAAAATCAAGGTTACATTGAGGCACTTACAATGGGGAATGGGGACAATAAATATGTAAATGTGGCTATAAATTTACACAGAAAAGGTTTGTAAGTGATTTTATCACACTTAAATCATGTTTACACTCATATGTTGTATGTCTTCTTGTGGCTATACTTTTGAAATGTGAGTATTTTAAAGTTTACAAAATGCCCCCATTCAATTCCATTGTAAGTGCCTCATTGTAACCTCGATTTTTGCTTTTTTAAAAGAAAAGGAGGAACGAGTCAAAATAAATTTTTGTGGTAATCAACATTTTGCCACAAATGCTGTTGATTGAGCTTAACTTGTATTGGACCCAGAACATTCCTTTAAACATGCATAGGCATGTTTTGTTTATTTGACTTGTGGATCTGTAAAATCTGCAAAAATGGACTGCAAGTAATCTGACTGGCTGGTCATTTTTTTTAATCTACCAGCCACCTTGGACCAATTCTGAACCATAAATGAGCATTTTGCTGTGCATGTAAAAATGCTCTGTGAGGTTTGAAAACAGAATTTTTGTAAAATGTTATTTTTGCAATTCCATTGCAATGCCACTATAACTTTTTTGTTTTGTTTATTTAATAGCTTAATTTCTTAAGGAACATGGTTTAAGGAATTGGCTGGGTGTGAATATTAGTTTTTTCGCACACTCACACTGATCAGTCTCACAGATGCTAGATAAAAGCAGGGCACTCACTATACAGCTGAGCATGGAGGTGTGTGCCTGAATTTATCTATTTATCTCTCTTTCTCACACACACACACACACACACACACACACACACAGACACACACACACACTCGTGTTTTTCTAGATTGAGTGACGGAGATAAACAAACATGGAGAAAGATGAACACAGAACGGGTGCATTTATACTAGTATATAGTCACCAAAAAGGTTTCCAGTATCCAGTGGGAGGCTAAATCCAAAACAAATGCATAATGGAGAGGTTTACTTCAGAATCAAAGCAAACGCATATGTTCAACTAAAAAGAGAGAAGCCTAATTTTTACAGTAGATAAAGTTAAACGAATTTTGATAATTAGATATTTATTGATATTTATGTAAAGTTTTTTCATTGCAGTGGACACGACTATTTTATTTTTCTTTTTTTTTCTTTTTAATGAAAATGAATGACTTGCTTGTATCCCTCACCCCAACACTCACTCACACACAGTCAAAACCTGTTAAAACAATAGAGTCCAGTATAAAAGCTTTATATGTTCATCACCATGCCAATCTGACTGTAATAATAAATAAAACATAGGAATGAGAATTTTTCCTTATACAACCAGTATTTCAAATGAACTGTAGTTAATTTTTACTTTGCTGTAGTAATTAAAACAAGAATACAATAAAATGTATAGTGGTAACTTTAAATAAGCCTCTTCCTATAATCAAAATCGCATTATTTTCTGATAAGTCATTAGTAATGGACACTTTCATCTGTCATTACAAATGCATAATTGTGAATGACTGGAGTTGCACCATAAAGAGAAATAATACACACAATTTGCTGAATGATTTGTGATTAATAGGAAGTGTGCTCTGATTGGCTGTAGTTGTACAGCTAATAGGAATTGAGCTTTGTTCAATGTGTCTCCATGGTTACTGGAAGGCATGGTCACCCATATCCTGTGGGGGTGGAGGCAGGGGTGGGATAAAAGAGACAGAAAGGGGGGTATCTTTTTCCATTCTTCCCTCTTGCAGTTTCCTTCTATTGTTTTTATCTTATCCAGACTTCCAGAACGTGATCAATCATGTTAAAATGGCACGCTACACTTAGGAGCACATATTGACACACACACACATACATTTAAGCATGTAAACTTGCTTATCACACCTAACTGAACACACACATTCTGCCTCCTTAATAGTGTGGTCTGTGAGTTTTTCTAGGATTTTCCAGAAAAAACAAAATATTAAAGATGTGTAAGCTGCCCATTAAAAAGAGGGAATTTGTTTGTGCATTCATTCCCTCATATTTGTTATAATTTCTCTTTTTTTTGTATTCAGATCAGTGTTCGTGTGACCACGATGGATGCAGAGCTGGAGTTTGCCATCCAACCCAGCACCACAGGGAAGCAGTTATTTGACCAGGTGTGTATTTTTGTTATGCATGTATGGGTAATATATGCTGCTGCTGTTATTCTCTCCATTGCTTACTTTACCTGTTCTTTCTTTCTTTCATTCTTTTGTTGAATGCTGAAATTCAGAATCTCTCTGTGTGTGTGTGTGTGTGTGTTAAAGTTAAGGAACTTCACAAACTGGAAATCCTTATTCAGGGGGAATTCTACCTTCACCACCCATCCTTTCTCTTTCTGACACTTTCTGCATCTCTCTGTTTCTTCCTCATTATATAATTCTGTTCATTCCCTCTTCCTCTCTACTAGTCACTCTGCCGTGCTGATAAAGCTGCTCTTTCTTAAACTTGATAATAGGCAGCTTTGTGCCTGAGTAACCTTTAATTTCTCATACAAACATTTGACACACACAGACCATTCATTCGTCAGGCAGTTGTGTAGGTTGCTGAGACCTATCACCACTGCAGTATTTAGTCTTCAGTTTGAGCTAAGGTAAAGGGATCGGAAAGGAGTAAGGCCTGTACTTTATTCCAGTTTAGTCCATCTATTTATTTCTGTAGTTAAATGCAAGTGCTTCACAACCATCAATGGAATAAGACAAAATTGTTGTTTGACAGGTTTTGTTTTTATTACGTCAATGATAGCGAAGATGAAATGGAAAAGACACATTTAATTAAAACATACTGTTTGATGTACAGCTGAATTCCACCTCTAGTTTTGCATCAGTTTGCAATGACCGTCTGACTGCTCATTATCCAGCCAACTACAAGATCAGCCAAATAAATAAGTAAATGCCCATGAAACATTTATTTGAGGTGAAAATGTTTTATTAGCTTAATTGTAGAGATGGTACAGTGATCCCAGAAGCAGGAAAGATGACTTGCAATACCCGGATGACCGGTCTGATAAGTCTTAATTCTCAGATGTACGGTTGTTTTTCAGAAATATCAGACAGCTAGATGGCGCCATTGACCAATTAGAATCAAGCATTCCAGAGCCCTGTGTAAGAAATAAGATTTATCCACTATATCCAAAACATACACGTGATATTGTATATTTAAAATATTGCATTTACATTTGCACAGACAATGAAGCGAAAGCACAGGTGACCTTGAAATAATTTGTGCTGACACATATTTTATTTGTTTTCCATATGATCCTAAACTACGTTTTATTTTTGCTGAGTGAAATTTGTACCCATTTCAGTCAGAGTAAGATAATAAGGAAGTCCATTAAACACATTAAAATCCTGTGATGGAGACCAATTCACAGGCTTTCCATCATATGAACAAAGACAAAAACAACTGTGTGACAATTAACACTGTTCACAACTTCCTGCTGACTGTCCTAAAACTCTTGTGCTGACCATCCAGCTGTGAGACCGCATGATGCTAGAGAGAGAGGATCACTTTTATGTGAGAATCTTCACTCCCTCTGTTTACTAATCATATTTAAACACAGATGATCTCCTCTCTTTCTATCTCTCCCTTTGCTTTATTCAACTCATCTCTCCCTCACTCTCCCACTCTTTCTGTTTGTGTTTAACTTTCTTACATCATTTCAGATGCAACACAGTCTGGTTGGTCCAGTCTTCCGCCAGCATTTAACAACACCTTCACCAAAAATGTTTGACACACACACATTGCTGATTGGAAATGGTGACTGTCTTCTCTCTGGATCACAGTTGAAGGATTCAGTGTCCTCACATTCACAGCATTCCAACCCTCTGAAAGCTAAAGGTCACCAAGTTGCTATACTGTCGGCAGCACTAGTTGGTGTTTGTTACCCTATCTGTAGAGTGCAAGAATGCCTGACCACTTTTTTTTAAGCTGTCTTTGTTCCAGAAGCATTTTGTCTTTCACTTCTTCCATAGGGATTCATAAAATCCCTCTTAAAATAGTTCTAAGCCATGAACCAAACCAACCACCTCCAAAGGGAACCACGTTTTTACAAACTTTGGTTTGCTATAAACGTTGATTTGGGTTTGCTTAGCTAGAATTTGGGGCTAAATTTGTCCATTGAAGCAAACGTAATCTGACAAAACCTCCTTTTAGGGACATTAAGGATGTTCTCAGTTGGAAAAAGGAAGCATTTAATATAAAATAATGTTTTTGGTTACTTCTAAAAATGCAAAAAGCAAATTTTTAGGGGTAGGTTAAGGGTTGGCTGAAGATGTCCTCTTGGATAAAAGAAACCGATGAAGGATGTTGACAGGCAGGTGGAATGAAGGGCTTTGTTCAAACAAGGTGACCATTTCTGTGCCATTCCCTGTTGCCTAGGTTATGGCTCAGGACGTTCGCAAGGAACCGTATTATTACATTTTTTAATTTGAAGCAAAAAAGTATTTGAAAATCTGACAAAAAGACAAAGGTACAACACTGCAGTTTATTAATGCAATATATGTCATTAAACCAAAATTACTGTATTTAATTTTGACACTTTATTTAGAAAGGAAATTAAATGTTAGGGAGGGGGGGCAAGAACAGGATTGGGAAAAGTCGCAAGTCAGATTCAAACGAATGTTGCCTGCATGAACACCGCAGCTTCATTATTAGGTAAGGGCAGTTTAATCATGTTTAAAAGCTTTTAAATGTTAAAGAGTCAGGACCCATACCAAAGTGCAAAATATAAACACAAGTGCATAAACTGTTCAGTCAGTTAATTTACATGCACTTTAAAAGTTTGATTTCAGTCGGACTAAAACAATAATTCAGTATTTTAAAATCTTATGTAAATGCTTTTGTCTAATTGAAATCGTACATGTCCGATTTTTGTGCAATCAAAATAAGACCACGATAATTGTAGCTTGAATTGTTTACTTGGACAGACAGATGAAGACTTCAGCTCGACTACTAAATTAGATTAGCAGTCGATTACATCAGTTCTTTCTAGAATTCTTACAGCATTCCTCTTCCAAGTCCTTTTTTCTCGCCATAGTTGATGTCTTTGGGGGTGTATCTGAGCTTCTAAGCCTTCTCGCTCATTCTCAGGTTACTCTATTAAAAGTCAACAAGATAAACCTCTCTTACCTTTCCACACACACCATATGTCAAATTCTGTTTAGTGGATGAGTGTTTTATAACTACTTTTGTGTAAACACCAGTTTGTTAAAATATATATGTATAAAATATTTGATCTTGGTGCTTAAGATATTTGTGTATATGTTTGGATATATTTATAGGTGGTGAAAACCATTGGTTTGAGAGAAGTGTGGTTTTTTGGACTGCAATACCAGGATGCCAAAGGCTTTTCCACCTGGCTTAAACTCAACAAGAAGGTGTGTATAAACACATACACATGCACTGTATGTATGTGTGTGGGAGCTATACTTTTGGGGTTAATTTTGTCCACTGAAGTGGGCTAAATCTGACATTAGGGATGTTCTCAATTGGAAAAATATGTAAATAAATTAAATCATGTTTTTGGTTCATTCTAAAAATGCAAAAAGATTTATTTTAGGGGTAGGATTAGGGTTTGTCTGTAGTTATTATAATTAGCTTTATATAAAAGCATTAGAAGTGTATGATATGGGGGTTGCTAGGGAGGGTAGAGTTACATGGGGTAACCTCCTCATGGTCGCTGTAATATGGTTCTCACTCTTGGTGGGGCGTGGTGAGTTGTGAGTGGATGCCGCGGAGAATAGCGCGGGCCTCCGTGCGCTACGTCTAAATGGTAACGCGCTCAACACGCCACATGATAAGATGCACGGATTGATGGTCTCCGACGCGGAGGCAACTAAGATTCGTCCTCCGCCACCTGGATTGAGGCAATTCACTACGCCACCACAAAGACTTAGAGCACATTTTGAATTGGGCATTCCAAATTGGAAAAAAAAAGTGTATGGTATGTCTGAATTAGATATTAATAGTTACGTACACTTCGAGAAAGTCCCAGGTTAAATAAAATAAGACAGAGAAAAGGGATGAAAGCTCATTTGTACAGTAAGTGACCAATGAAGGATGTTGACAGGCAGATGGAATGAATGACTCTGTCAAACTAAGGTGACCAATTCTTTGCTATTCCTTATTGCCTAGGTCACAGCTCAGGACGTCCGCAAAGAGAGCCCTTTGCTGTTTAAATTCCGGGGGAAGTTTTACCCCGAAGACGTTTCCGAGGAGCTGATTCAAGAGGCCACTCAAAGACTCTTCTTCCTTCAGGTGTGTATATGGGTTTCTTGTAGTAGACTCTCTAGTACATCACCTAACATGTGGTATGGGCTTGGATATTCCTTAAGAAACGTGTGCATGAGAGTGGACAGAAATGAATTATGAATGTCTCATAAGGTGGTAATGAGAAACAGTACAATCTGGTGGTCAGCGAGGGAATTGCACTTTTGATCCACCTACAGGTAAACATTAAAGCATGCCTGCTTATTGTGTTTTAGGTGAAAGAGGGGATCCTGAATGATGATATCTACTGTCCCCCTGAGACTGCTGTGTTGCTGGCGTCTTACGCAGTGCAGGCCAAATACACAGACTACAACAAAGATGCTCACACACCTGGATACCTGTCCAGTGAAAAACTGCTCCCACAGAGGTGTGTGTGTGTGTGTGTTGTTTTTTCTGAATTTGACAGTGATCTGGTTAGAAATTGTCTGACAAAGAGCAATTTAAAGACAATTTTAAATAAAAATGCACCCTGTTTTCTTAAGCAATGTCTGTGTGCATAATGTATGGATGCCCATTATATATATATAAAAAAGTTTTTTGTAATTATATTTTAATCATTCAAAATCTTTCTCTGCCTCTAAATATGAAGACCACACAGAAAAATAATATTTACCAATAATATCATAACTGAATAATGAATATAAAATGAAGTTCCGCTTTACATTATTTCCCACTAAATATTTAGTTCTACTTGCATCACATTATGGAATTAAAATGCATTTAAAAAGATGTTTTATTTGTCTTTAATAACGTATTAGAGGTGTGTGTGTGTGTGTGTGTGTGTGTGTGTGTGTGTGTGTGTGTGTGTGTGTGTGTGTGTGTGTGTGTGTAATTTTATCTGCAGAGTTCTGGAGCAACACAAGCTGAATAAGGAGCAATGGGAGGAAAGAATTCAGGTCTGGCATGAGGAGCACAAGGGCATGTTGAGGTACAGACACACACACAGCTGTTGGAATGTGCTCTTTTCTGTGGTATTGCTGATTGCAGTGACCCTGTCAATCACACACACCAGGCTGAGTGATAACGTGTGTATGTGTGTTTCAGAGAGGACTCGATGATGGAGTATCTTAAGATAGCTCAGGATCTGGAGATGTACGGCGTGAATTATTTTAGTATTAAGAATAAGAAGGGATCAGAGCTCTGGCTGGGAGTGGACGCCCTGGGACTAAACATCTACGAGCAGAATGACAAGTAACAATTTTGTGCTTTTAAAAATAATTGAGAAGTAGAACTTGCACTTCACTAGTTAGGAAGTGTGGAGAAACGTAATGAATATCCAATCAAAATCTGACATTTATTACTGTGGAAAAACAAAAAGCTGACTTACCTTATCTTCTCCTCTCTTTTCAGGATGACGCCTAAAATTGGTTTCCCCTGGAGTGAGATCAGGAACATTTCTTTCAACGACAAGAAATTTGTCATCAAACCGATTGATAAAAAAGCCCCGGTAGGTCAAACGCATTGTCCTGCTGTCTGACTTGTCATGGTTTCTTTCTGAATTCTCAGTGAGCAGGGTCTAGATGAGTGGAAGGTCGTTATTTTGCATACTTGGGTATAACTATGGGACAAAATTCCTCAAAAGTATGTTATAAAAATACATCTAAAAAAGATTCCCTTTGGGGGCGATATCTTCAATTGGAAATTCAATTCATAAATAAAGCTTAAAGAGCGTGCACGCTGTTTAACAGCAGCTGTTTAGACAAGCATAAACAAAATACAGTAATTCTGTCAATGGTAGCTAACTAAACATTGTTGGATGATAATACATCTGTGGTGGAAAATCTCTTTGCTCAAAAACAGCAAACAAAAAGTGCGTTAAACTGGTGGCATTCATGTTTCACAGGCTCGAGATGCTGCAGCGTTGCTATGGCTGCACTTGTCAGTCATCGCAATTGCAGGTGTCAGTCCTGTATTACATACACACTTTGAACGTTATTTTAGGGTATTCTCTCCCACATTTAAATGCGGTCTCCCAAAACTTTTTAAAGTGTAGGTGGCCTAGGAGCAGCTTGTGTTTGTATAAAAACTGTTTTTCTAAGTTTGTATGTGTGTAACACGTCAATGAACATTGACCGGAATTTATAGCCTTGGCTGGTGAGATCATTGGATGCACCTGTGGCCAGGCTTTAAATAGATGCGTCACCAGCGTGTCATCAGATATTTTTTCTGAAGAGCAGTCCTGGGACATCCCAGTGCGGCAAAGAAGCGCAGCATCTCATTTCGCTTTTTTCAGGGAACAAGGGTTACACATGTAACCCGAGACGTTCCCTTTACAAAAAGCTTCACCAGGATGCTGTGCTTGCTAAAAGCGCTTTGGGAATGAAATACCCACGACGCCGCACTGGGGCTGTCCGGACCCCTACGGTTGTGAAGTGTGCTCACAAGAACGCGAGAGGTCTCAGACATGAGCTTGAGATGTCGACTCAAGGACGTAAGAGCATGGAGTAGCATAAACATCTAAACCATAAAATCTGATGAATGTGTGCAGAGAGGACCAGCCTGCCGCATCACAAACTTGCTGCAGAGATGGCCGAAATGATGGCCACATAAACCCTGAGAGTAGGGGGGCATAAGCCTGCTGACAGTTTTTCCTGCAGAAAGTCCAGAACTGAAACAATCTGGCAGTTAACTGGATCTGCATCATGTGAACTGCACCATCTTTCAAAGACACCCCACTTATTGGCATAGATTCTTCTAGTGGAGGGAGCCCTAGCACTTAGAATGGTCTCAATAACCTCAGGTGAAAGCCCTGTGTCCCTCAGTTGGTACCCTTCAGGGGCCAAACATGAAGTTTCCACAATCCGGGCCAGGGATGAAATATTGTCCCTCCTGTCCGGAATCGCCCAAGGCGAGCCGTCGAGGAGAGATATCATCGAGAACCACTACCTAGGGGTGGAGTTTCCACTCACCCTTCAGTATTTTCTGTCTGGACAGTAAATCTGCTCCCACATACGGGCATCCAGGGATATAAACTGCCCTGAGTGACAGGGGCTTGCCCTGGGCCCCAAGGAGAATCCTACGTGCCAGAAATTTAGCTGACGTGAACGTGGACCTCCTTGATGGTTTATGTAAGAGACTACCGCTGTATTGGCCACCCGCACCAAGACATGGTAGCCTCTGGAGGAAGTATTTAATGGCCAGAAATACAGCCTTCAACTCGAGACAGTTACTGTGACATCCGAGCTGACGATCGTGACATCCGAGCTGACGACCCTCCCATCCCCTTGAGCTGGACGACCACTTAAGACCGCTACCCAGCCCATCAGGGAGGCGTCTGTCGTTAGCAGCCTGCGACGACGAGACGCACCTAGAGTGGGACCCAAAGTAAGAAACCGGGGTCTGAACCACATAGCAAGGGAACGAAGCACGCGGCACATAACCCTTATTAGCCCTAGGGGACTGGCCCTTGGATGAAATCCCCTGGCTTTTAGCCACAGCTGAAAGGTCTCATATGGAGCAGGCCCAAAGGGATCACCGTGGACGCAGACACCATGAGACCTAGTATTTGTTATATACTGGTGAATAGTGCAACCTTGAACTAGCCTGAATTTGCTCAGGGTGTTCTGAATGGACATGATACAAGGGGGAGACAACTGTGCCCGCATCGTGATCGAATTCCATATAACCCCCAGATAGGTGATTCCACGGGTGGGAGAGAGAACGCTCTTTGACGTTGAGTCTCAGACCCGGAGAAACCAGATGAGCTAAGATAATATCCCTGTGCTGAACTGCCAGTTCTTGGAGCTGCGCTAAGATCAGCCAGTCGTCTAGATAATTCAGAATGCGGATGCCCTGGAGTCGCGAAGGAGCCAGTGCTGCATCAGTGCATTTCGTGAATGTGCGGGGTGATAGGGCTAGGCCGAACGGAAGAACCCGATGCTGGAAGGCTTCGTCCCCGAACGCGAACCTCAGGAACTTCCTGTGCTGTGGCAGAATTCCAATATGGAAATATGCGTCCATGAGATCGATTGTGATCAGCCAATGGTAATGTTGGATCTGAGACACAACCGTTTTGACAGTTAGCATCTTGAACTTGAACACCCTGACAGAGCGGTTCAAGCCTCAAAGATCTAAATTCGGACGACTTTGGGACCAGGAAGTATCTGCTTTAATAGCCTGACTCTTTCTCTGGAAGGGGAACACGTTCATGGCCCCTTTGACCAAGAGATTTTGCAGCTCTTTCCACAGTAGACTTGTCTGCTCCGGTTTCACGGTAGTGGGAACCACGCAGTTGAAACGCGGAGGGCGGTGAGCAAATTTAATTCTGTAGCCTCTTTCTACTGTCTTCAGAACCCACATAGAAATGTCTAGCAGAAGTTTCCACGCTGCCAGGTTCTCTGAGATGGGTATCAATTTCGACACTTCCTTTTGAGGGGATGTCGAGTGTTCCGCGTCCTGGATAAAGGCAGGAAGCAACGGTACACTCAGCTCTTTGTTGGAAGCCTCTGTCACTCAAAACACCAAAGGCGGCAGGAGTGAACAGGTTTCGTGAGTGTATCGGGAGGGCCGAAGTGGATGGTACACGCGCCCCGTCCTGAGAGGAACTACCCCCACTAGGCTGGGTACAAGACCGTCAGGGTTTCTTTCTTTTAGAAATCACGACCCTAAGGTCCTGCTTCAGGGGTTGCTGAGGGCGACGAGCCTGTCCCCAGTCTTTACGAGGGGGAGCACGACTCGCCACGCTCTGCCTAGCAGAGTCGGTGCGGGACTGGTTGGCTGCCCGAAGGCTTTCTCGTGGCTTTTCGCCTCCTGGAATCTGGAGATAACTGTATTCATGGCATCTCCGAAGAGACCAGAAGGCGAAACTGGGGCAACGAGTAGGAAAACTCTGTCCTTATCCTTGATGCCCGAAAGGTTAAGCCATAAATGCCTCTCCGTGCTGACTAAAGCGGACATAGACCGACCAATGGCTCGAGCTGTCTGCTTGGTCGCACAGAGAGATAAATCTGTGGCCCGACGAAGTTCAGAAAAGGCTTCTTCGTCGAGCGTTGCACCCGCACTCAGGTCTTTCAATAGGTCAGGCTGGTACGCCTGTAACACGGCCATGGTGTGCAGCGCAGCACCAGCCTGACCTGCCGCTTGATAAGCCCTCCCTACTAGAATGGAGGTAGTCCTGCATGGCTTAGTGGGGAGAGTGGGTTTCTTGAGTGATGATGCCGAACCCAGCGTGACCGCAAGTATCTCTTCGACCGGCGGCATCAGTAATACCCTCGCGCCTCAGCACCCACGATAGTCGAATATAACGACGTCAAGGGCACTTAAACGCGAGAGGTATAAGGCGTCCTCCACGAACGAGAGAGCTCGCCGTGGAGGTCATCAAAGAAGGGAAGGGACTGATGAGGCATTCCCTTCCCCTGGCCACCAGACAGAAATCTGTCCTCTAATTTGGAGCGTTTGAGTCATGTTTGGAGTGCTCGGATGTGGGTAACTCAAAGTCCGCAGACTCAAGAGAATCACTGTCCCCCTCATGAACAGAAGAGGTGCCGGAGCACGCTTCGAGATCACTGGAAGGACCAGCCGGCTCTGGGGAGAGAGAGAGAGAGAGAGAGAGAGCGAGCGAAAGGGACGAACCCGTCTCGCGCTCCTCAACCAGTTCCATACAAGAGCCCCACTAATGAAGTGTGGGTGCCGGCTCTCGGAAGTCAGCAAGGTGAGCGCGAAGCATTTTGACCGAAAGTAGGTCGCGATGCATACACCCGCCCTGCCCCAACGCGAGAGCAGCATGCTCTTCCCAAACACAAACAAACAAAACAAAACTGATGCGTGTCCCTGACAGTGATAGAACATTGACAGGGAATCCTTTGTTTTGCTTCTCCGACATTTTTCCATCTTTTTTCTTTTCTTTTTTTGTATATATATATATAATATAATATAATATATATATATATATATATATATATATATATATATATATATATATATATATTAGAAAGAGGAAAGGAGAAAGGTTCACTGCACACTGCCTAACAAATTGTAAATCCTAGCAGAGGAAAGAACGTTTCTGACACACAGCACAGTATGCTCTGATGAAAATGGATCTGACGACACGCTGGTGACGCATCCATTTATAGCCTGGCCACAGGTGCATCCAATGATCTCACCAGCCGAGGCTATAAATTCCAGTCAATGTTCATTGATATGTTAAACACACATTCATAGCTGGTCACAATGCAGGATTGTTCCCAAAGGGCTTTTAGCAAGCGCAGCATCCTAGTGAAGCTTTTTGTAAAGGGAACAGTATGTTGGCTTTTATAAACACAATAGAAGTCTATGAAATGTACCCATTTCGATAGCCGTGTGTGTGTGTGTGTGTGTGTGTGTGTGTGTGTGTGTGTGTGTGTTAAGCAGTAGTGTGGTGTAATGTTTAACTATGTCATTTCAAATATGGAAATCTGATGAAATTATAGTGTACACCAAAGGCTTTCCATTATAGCAGCACGTCTGTATTTGTTTCACTTTATCAACAAAACAAAAGAAAGAATGGAGGTAAATCACTTATTTTATTAATCAGTATTTCATGTAGTTCTTTTGTCTACAAAACTAATTCCAAACATTTAAGCATATGCCTTCAGATCAAAAGATTTTAAGATCATTTCAGTCAAGTGTTTCAAAGTTTTGACTAGTAGTGTGTATAATTTACACTCTCTCTGTCTCTGCAGGACTTTGTGTTCTATGCCCAGCGTTTACGCATTAATAAGAGGATTCTTGCCTTGTGCATGGGGAACCATGAGCTTTATATGAGACGTCGTAAACCTGACACCATTGAGGTTCAGCAGATGAAGGCACAGGCCAAGGAGGAGAAGAACCATAAAAAGATGGAAAGGTGAAAGAGAGAGGAACAACACAAAAAGGCTCCTGTCAATGAGTACAACAGTCTGGTTCTGGAAGTAAAAATCCCGTTAATTTTTTCATAGATAAACAGATTTTCAACAATAACTTATAAACCTTTAAAGACAGACCTACCATGAGCTCCAAAGTTCTTCATTGATGGGATATGCTTCCATTGAAGCCATTAGTCTGAGTTATTTCAACTTTATTGTTTAAAAATTGTGTTTGATATTAGAATTCCAGGCAAACAACTACCTTAGACATGGTCCAGCAGAGAACGCTTCACCAATCAGAGAACTGTGGCAAACAAAGCCCACTAAAAATGATGCAAGAAATTAATGGAAAAAATACTTCTGGAACCCAGACATCTGGAAAATGTGCACATTTGAGCTCTATTGATTTGAGTGTGATTGTTTCAAGTATTTATTAAGACACATTGGGACCTTGGAATAATTTAACATTTGTTTAGAGATGTAGCACAAGAGGAGGAGGTTTTTAAGAGTTTTATTTATTTACTATGAGGCACTGGAAAAAAGCGAGTTGCTCCAAAGGTGTTAGTCGTGTGTACCAGTGACAGCTGGTACTTTTCAAGAGCAGGGAAGCACAGATCACTCAATCGTTCTGATATTTTTATTTATTATTTTTTTTGTGTGTGTATACTAGGTTGAAAAAATTTTAATGTTGAAGAAAAGAAAAAAAGTCTAGATAAACTGGTCTACCTCACTAATCTGTTAGTGGGTCGTTAAAACATTTTGCCCACTCCTACTCAATAGTTTTTTTGTACGTTTAGATTGGCTCATTGTTCACTGCGGTGCTTGGTGCTTCACAATGTTTGGCAGGATACAGTTCTCTAATAAATATGTCTTTTTCATGTAAAACTCTCACACATGCACTGCAGGGCCATGCTGGAAGATGAACGTAAGAAGAGAGAGCAGGCAGAAAAGGAAAAAGAGAAGATTGAAAAAGAAAAGGAGGAGCTGATGGAGAGACTCAAACAGATTGAAGAACAGACAAGAAAAGCCCAGCAGGGTGGGATAGAGTGAGATTTGCTTATCTTTCATTAATACATTAATAATCAATAATCACTCATTAATATGTACCATATGTATGTGTTGATATGCAGAGCTGGAGGAGCAAACACGCAAGGCGTTGGAGTTGGATCAGGAGCGTAAACGCGCTCAGGAGGAGGCGGAGCGTTTGGAGCGAGAGCGCCGCCTAGCGGAAGAGGCCAAAGCAGCTCTGCTGCAGCAGTCTGAGAGCCAGATGAAGAACCAGGAGCATCTGGTCAGTTACCATGACAGCCAAGCTACACATTACAAGCCACAATGGCTGCAAAATTCTTGTAACCCTGACAACCTCGTAACAACACCTAAACAACTGCTTTGCATGAGGCAGGTTACTGTGGCAAGCACACAGTATCTCTGAGAGAGTTGAGTCAGCTGTAACTATGGAAACGAAAATATAGTTATGAAGTTTGACCTCAGAATATAAGACAACTGCAATTACATATGTTTCCCTAGCAACTCTGAAAATGTGTGTGTGTTTGTGTTTATACAGGCAACTGAACTGGCAGAGTTAACTTCTAAGATTTCTCTGCTTGAAGATGCCAAAAAGAAGAAAGAAGAGGAAGCATCGGAGTGGCAGATGAAGGTAAACATGGTTACTTCTCATTTCAGCAGACATTATAGATAGATTCATAGATAGATGGAACTGGATGGATATAGTGTATAGATGGCTGGATGGATATTGATGATTTCAGCTGGTTAGGACAAAAAAACTTTGAGGTGTGATTTATTGCATGGTTCCTGGGTTGGTACCTTGGCACCTTGTGAGTCTGTGTCAAGATTTGTCAGCGGTTTGTGTGTTGATCAGTACTGTGTGTCCACTGTAGGCCACCATGGTGCAGGAGGACCTGGAGAAGACTAAAGAGGAGCTGAAGAATAAAGTGGTGTCAGCTCATGTCACAGAGCCAGTTCATAGTGAAAACGATAATGATGAGGGTGATGAGAGCAGCGCCGAGGCCAGTGAAGAACTCACCTCTGCAGTGGCTTATAAAGACAGGAGTGAGGAGGAACGCATGACTGAAGCGGAGAAGAACGAACGAGTGCAGAAACATCTTCTGGTGAGAGAGGAAACTACATGTACTGTATATACTAGGACTTGCACAACAACTCATTTTTAATAGTCGACTAGTCATCCCGAAAACTAGTCAATGGCCAGGTCAATGTTTACTTTATGTAAAGCATCTGGCCAACATACGTGTCTGGCCATAGGTTTCTAGCCAACGTACATGTCCAATGTTGTGTTAATGGAGAGTGTGTGAGTAGAGAGAATATATGAAAGAAAAGTATGCTTATTTTCGTTGCCAGATTCTTGCTGCATGCATTATCATGAACAGTGCAAAAAACAGTAATGTCCCCCTCGGTTATTGTTTCTGTCAAACTGTGGCCAACACTTGATTAATTTCAGAGTGATTCACAATCGATCGTGAACACTTTTTTTATTTTCACCTTCATTAAATTCCAGATATATTTGGCAACTTTCAGTCACACTGGAATGCAGTTTTTGGACAGAGGAATTTTCCTCCTGCTGTTGCCATGTATAGAACAATGTGATGCATGACTAGTTGGTAGACCTAGCACAATGACTAGTGGCAGAACTAGTCGACCAGTCTGTGCAACCCCTAGCACACATACAACAGAGAGTGTTTCCAGAGTGAAATCGAAAAGCCCCCTACAATTTTTCTTGAGCTGACTTTCTCTCTCTCTCTCTGACAGGCTCTTACTTCTGAGCTTGCTAATGCTCGTGATGAGACTAAGAAGACCCAGAACGACATGATCCATGCTGATAATGTACGAGCAGGGCGAGACAAATACAAGACGCTTCGTCAGATCCGCTCTGGAAACACCAAACAGCGTATCGATGAGTTTGAGTGCATGTAATGGTCCATAATAGGCCAGCAGGGGGAGCTACAGCCTGTCGTTCACATTATACCTGCAGAGGAACTACAGTACCCACAATTCACAGCTCCAACAGCCAGTCCAGGCAGAAAAATAAAGCCAAATATTGAATCATTCTGCACAATTCACAGTCCCTTTAATTCAGTATTGTTTGGGTTACTGCATTACCATAAGGGAGATTTATTTTTTTACATTGTGTTTGTCCTAGATGTAGCTTCTTTATTTGAAAACATATTAACAGTTTGCTGATTAGTTTCATTTCAGCAGAATTGAAGGAGCAGAACAGGGAGTTAAAGTTGAAATTTAAGCATCAATGCATTCAAGTGTCATGATATATGACATTCCAAAAAAATCTCCAGAGAGATAGGACATGAACAGAGTAGACCAGACATGAGCCAATGTGCCAAGACCGTAAACCATTATAGTTCATATATCATATACATGCACAGTGCCATTGTGATGGTGTTATAACATAAGGAACTGCCATAACATTTTGTGCCTTTCCTAATAAAAAATCTACAACATAGTTTGAAGCACATGTCTGAGATTATGGCTACCTCCTCCCCATCAACCACTCTGCCAATACAGGCAGCCTATAAGAGCAAAAACGTGTGTGTGTGTGTGTGTGAGAGAGGGGGTGGGGTGGGGGGGGTTGCTTGTGATCTCACACAAAGTGATTGCGTGAGATCCCTGTTAATAATTTCTTTATCAAGTAGTTTCTCTAAGTTGCAGGTTTTTGGCTACTCCCTGTCTGTGCGTTTCCACTGAAGAGGAAAGAAAGAAAATATCAAACTGTATTTTTAGTTTAGTTTTAAATCCTATTCTTATTTGAAGCTTTTTATAAAAAAAAATTAATAATAAAAAAGAAGAGACTGTTTTTTTGTTTTAAGGCATTTGAATCCTTTTTGCAGTATTATTTTGAAGAATCCTTTAACAGAATGATACTTAACATCTTTTTGGATTAAGTTTCTCCCTTTATTTCTGAACAGTATTCACCCAGAGAGTGTATGCCGTTTTAAATAGCCCTGTACTTGTAGGTAGTGCCTTAGTTGTTTTTGTAATCTTAATTAATGTAGCAGTATGCTGCATGAAGCAATATGACATGACCCCAGCTGCTTTTGAAGAATTAATTCTTTATTTGGATCTTGGATTTACTTGGATAATTAAAACTGTTTTTATATATAAGAACATGGATCTCTTTTAATCTTGTTCTGGTCTTATATAGCTTTCTTGTTACTTGGGCAACATAACATTTTTGGAAATTCCATGTGTATTGCCCTTAGGCTGCAGGTGGCTTTTTCTCAGCCAGTCACAGAAAAGATTGCTGCTTAAAATGTTTTCATTGCAACAGTCAATAAAATATTAAAAACATTACCAATTAATTGCTCATCATTGTTTATGATTTATTCTACTGTCACTGTATTTCCTCACTTAAGATTTAAAGGAATAGTTCACCCAAAAATGAAAATTATCTCATTTACTTACCCTCATGCCATCTCAGATGTGTGTGACTTCCTTTCTTCTGCAGAACACAAACAAAGATTTTTAGAAGAATATCTCCGCTCTGTAGGTCCATACAATGCAAGTGAATGGGTGCCAAAACTTTGACGCTCAAAAAGAGCATATAGCGTCATAAAAGTAATCCCTTCAACGCCAATGTTTTAATCCATATCTTCAGAATTGATGTGATAGGTGTGGGTGAGAAACAGATAAATAGTTAATCCTTTGTTTGTTGTTGCTAGAAATTCATTTCTCTTCCCTGTAGGGGGCAATATGCCTGAAGAATGAATTACCAAAAACACAAGAAGAATGTGAAAGTTAAATTTGAGATTGACTGAGCAGGGAGGATAATTTATAGTAAAAAAGGACTTAAATGTTGACCTGTTTCTCACCCACACCTATCATATCACTTCTGAAGACAAGTATTTAACCACTGGAGTCTTATGGATTCCTTTTATGCTGCCTTATGTGATTTTTGGAACTTCAGCAATTTGGTACCCATTTGCTTGCATTGTCTGGACCAAAAATGCTGAGACATTTTTCTAAAAATCTTAATTTGAGTTCAGCAGATGAAAGAAAGTCAAGCACATCTGGGATTGCATAAGGATGAGTAAATGATGAAAGAATTTACATTTTTGGGTGAACTAATCTTTAAATAATTTTTAGTGACCTGTGTAGATTATTATGGACACATCTGTCAAACAGTGTTAAAGAGCTCAGAAAATAATGTAAGATGCTCATGATTGTATGTATCCTATAAATACATCTCTGCTTCAAATATGCTAAATTATAAAATGAGCTAATATGTCCTTGGACTGCAATGAGATGTTTGGAATGTAATAAAAGTGTACCATATGCTGAATACTGTATACTGCCATCTACAACTGTCAAAATGTGCAGTAGGCCTATAGAATAGTGCAAACTGTACTGGGTTGGCTACTGTATCTCTTAATGGAATGTGTTCAACAACTCGAATTTCCATTTCCAGTGTGACTAATTAACCAGACATTTCATTTCAGTTTTTCAAAATATTTTTCTTAACTCATTAATTGATTATACTGAGAGATAATGTTGATTTACCATAAAAGTTATTTCAACTATTCCATTATTTTTTAAAAGCAAAAATTAAGGTTAGAGAAGGGCACCTACAATATAAACCGTGACATTGGAAGGAGACTATTCAGAGGGTTTAATGAAATTAAATTTATTTACTTATATTTATATTTTTCTATGGCTTACATCAATTCTGCAGTAGAAAAATATGTATAATTTGATCTGTAAAGTTCTCTTAATCATAATTTTTGTAGTGGGACTTATGGTAGTGGTTATTCATCACCGATGTAATTCCTGTGGGTGGCGCCAGTACTTCAAAATAGCATGTGTTCAAACAGCTGGTGTCAGGAAAAGCCACCGCAAACATCTTTCATTTATTATGTTTTGGTTTGTTTTCATCATTGGACATCAATCATTTTTCAGCAGACAATTGAAAAAAAGACAGTGTTGTTCTACTGATTTAAGACAACTTTCTGGCAAAATGCCTGATCAGATCCATGTAAACAAGGAAGTCACCTCTCTTCTTGGTGTCCTTTTCACAAACATTGTTTGAAAGTAAGCAATGTTGCACCAGCATTATGTTGTCATGACAAGGAAGTTGAAATATTGGCTAGAACTTTACACATTTGAGGGGAGGAAGTGATCGGTTTAAGGTGTTAAATTGGGATGACACTAAAGAAAACATCTTAACAGCTAATGATCCGTGTGGACCCTGTTCTGACTATTTCACATTTGCCACAGGACATTTCTCGAAAAGAGTAGGGGTGTAACCCCAGTGTCCTGGTCAAATTCCCCCCATTTGCTTTTATCAATCATGGCTTCTTAATTATCCCCATCCATTAATTGGCTCAATAACTCTACTCTCTCCTCTCCGCCAATAGCTGGTGTGTGGTGAGCGTACTGGCGCACTATGGCTGCCGTCGCATCATCCAGGTCGATGCTGCACACAGATGGTGGTTGAGGAGAATCCTGTGAGATCCATTCTACACCTGCCTGCACATAGCTGTAGGTTCCATTATATTCAATTAGCAATGCTTGGTCTTCCGGCAATATACTGTACCTGAAGTGTGGCTGTGTATATAAATATGATTTTTTTTTTTTTAGGAGTCATTGATGTATGTTCTCCTTTCTTTATATTTGACTTTTTTTAAGCTCTTGTATGGCACCATCCAGTGGAGTCATGTTTATTTGTTCCCTAAATATTTAAAATGTTGGGGTTTTGTTGTTACATGTGCGCTCTGCATCACAGGGGTTCATGATTAAATCTTAATTCTAAATCTAAATCTAAAATTGAAAGAAAAACAATGTATTAAAATGTGTCAACTGATTAAATATTTGAAGTTTGTCCCAAATGCACACTTTTATAACTCATCCTCGTGGACTTGCTGACTAGCACCCCATGGTTTTGCACTCACTTACATCAGCAAAGTCTGGACTCGGGGAGGATTGCAAGGGTGTAGGGAGAAATTTGGGACTGGTTCTATCTAGCATTCACCTTTAAATCCTTGTCTGATTATGACACCATTTCACTCGCTTTTGGTGCCACCCACTGGGCATTTCTTTGGAAAATGCAGATTCTTCAAAAATGTTGCCATGGTAACATAATTTTTTAATGACGTTTCTTTGCGGTATTGCTCACTAGTCGTTATCTGCAAGCGATTTAATTGTGTTACTTTGGCTTGTCTCATTTAATTTTGTTTACAAAATCTATTAAGGTTTCCACTTCACAAGGTTTTTGAGTAGAGTTTACTGTAAAACTGTATTTAAATTAACTGATTTCCAGTGTGTGGGAAACACTGTCTCAATTAATTAAGTTCAGCAAATGATCCTTTTTAGGGTACTTTTGGCTATAGAGTGTCCAAATAATTTAAATGTGCAGTGTTTGCATGTAAGCAGTGGATTTCAAATGTTTAGCCAATAAATAAACAATAATAATACATTCCAGGTTTCACAAGGCCATTGAAGGATGCTGTTATCAGCTGAAGGCTAAAATCCTTCCTTCTGACCTTCATAATGCCTCTGGAGCCCATGGACACACAACAACATAAACCATATTATGTCACATTAGTTCTCACCCTAAACTAATATGGTTTTCCCCTTAAACAGTTTCCCAGTGGAGTTATACTCAGTCTATGACATGATGCTTATTTTTTTCTTTATTATTACAATTTTAATTTTAAAATTATTTTATTTTAAAATACATTAAAATGCAATTTATACTTTATGATACTTAATACTTTATGATGAACATTAATTTAAATTCATTTTGATATTTTTCTTTGGCACGAAGTAAAAAATTTAAAGGATGTACAATTGTACAGAAATCATAATGAAGATAAAAAGTCTTATTAAAGGGATAGTTCAACCAAAAAAAGAAAGTTCTCTCATCATTTTCTCACCGTCATGCCTGTATATGACTTGATGTATATGACTTGATCTCTTCTGCAGGACACAAATAAAGAGTTTTATAAATATATTTTGAAGGATATATGTAGGTCCTCACAATGCAAGTGAATGGTGACAGACCTTAAAAGGCCCAATACATTTCACAAATGCAGCATAAAAATTATCTAAAAGAATCCAGTGTTTAAATACATATCTTCTGAAGCGATGTGATAATTGTGGGTGAGAAACAGATCAATATTCATGTTCTTTTTTACTATAAATCTCCACATTTTAGCCCCAACCAGTAGGTGGCTGAATGTGAAAGTGACAGTCACTTCCACACCAGAACGTGAAAGTGTAGATTTACAGTAAAAAAGGACTTAAATATCATATCAGGCGCAGATTAACGCACAGGGTGCATAGGCTGCAGCCTAGGGGCAGGGGCCTCGGATTGGCCAGACTATTGTTTTTATTATTTTAAATTTACTTCAGCGTGAACAAAAAAGACCCTCATTGGCCCATAAGAAACATAAAAAAAATAAAATAAGCAGGTGATTGGATAGATGTGACTTGGGTCATGTACATCACTGTTATTGCTAGATGGCATAGCGGCAAAACGTCCGAAAGAAAGTACGATAGTGGAGCACAAAAACGGAAAATGTTAATTTGGTCAGCTCTTTGAGGGATTATGTATCCAGTCTACGAAAAGATTTTGACAAGTTTGAGAGTGATGCAAAAAACATGTCTCCACCTTTGTCCCAACAAGTCTACAAAATGGACACACAGAGACACAGGGAAAGGACAAAACAAGCGGATGAATCCACTGAACCTGACTATGAGCGGTCAGGCCACGACAAAATCAAAACAACTGTTTTTATCGCCATCATAGACCATCTTGTTGCCGAGCTGGATAGGCGGTATCACTTCTAAAAAGATATTCAGCAGACATTTGGATTTTTGAACGAATCAAAATGGCTCTTGTTAAAAATCAAGTGGCTTCGCCCCATTCACCAACACATGAGTGTTTAAAACTTTCTAGAGATAAAGTGTGGGTGCGATTGTCAATGACAGTTTTGATTTCCTTTCTCCCGAATTTTACAGCCTACTTCTGGTGAACAAGGTTTGAAATGAACACCAGCCAAATGCAGATTTTTCATGCAGAGTATTTTGCTAATGTACCACCCACTGTGGAAGGCGACCTGTAAGATTCTCAGAGAGATATATAACAAGAAATTAGACACAAAGGCACCCGTTTCACAAAACATGATTATATTTTGAAGAACAGAGGAAAGAAAAGCCGCCGATGCGCGACTGATTTGATATATGTCTGTAGCTACAAACACGCACTCAAAGCTGCCAGGTCAGCATATTTTAGTAAACTCATAGAAAATAACCACACCAATCCTAGATGTTTATTCAGTATTGTGGCTAAATTGGTTAGGAATAAAGCCTCAACAGAACCAGATATTACGTCGCAGCACAAGAGTAATGACTTCATGAATTTCTTTACAGATAAAATTGAAATAATCAGAAATAAAACTGTAATATTACCTGTAATCTCAGAACCTCTTCTTAATATCATTAACTCCTCGCTATGCTTAGGACATGTCCCAAGAAACTTTAAAATGGCAGTTATCAAACCGCTTATTAAGAAGCCACAACTTGATCCTGGAGAACTTGCTAATTATAGACCGATTTCAAATCTCCCGTTTATGTCAAAAATACTAGAAAAGGTAGTATCCTCCCAAATATGTTCATTTCTACAGAGAAATAGCATATATGAAGAATTTCAATCAGGATTTAAGCCTCATCACAGTACAGAGACTTGCTCTTATCATCTGAACGCGGCTGCATTTCTCTTCTAGTGCTTTTAGATCTTAGTGCTGCATTCGACACGATAGATCACGAGATTCTCTTGAATAGGCTGGAGAATTATGTTGGAATTTGTGGAGTTGCATTAGCATGGTTTAGGTCATATTTAGCAGACCGCTACCACTTTGTCTATGTAAATGAGGAATTGTCAAACCAAACAAAAGTAAAATATGGAGTGCCACAGGGATCAGTTTTAGGGCCTCTGCTTTTCTCCATGTATATGCTTCCCCTGGGAGATATTATCAGGAATCGTTGAATAAGTTTCCACTGCTATGCTGACGATACACAACTTTATATTTCTTCAAAACCTGATGAGATTTTTCACAATTCTCAAAATTAGCAGAGTGTATAAATGAAATAAAAGATTGGATGGCCAGAAATTTCCTTCTACTCAATTCTGACAAAACAGAGGTTCTAATTATTGGACCAAAAAACTCTAAAAATAAGCCGCAAAAATATAATTTGACTCTAGATGGATGTACTGTTACATCATCTTCAACAGCGAAGAACTTAGGTGTTATATTTGATACCAATCTGTTCTTTGAAAATCAAATTACAAATGTTTGTAGAACAGCATTCTTCCACCTAAGAAATATTGCTAAATTAAGGCATATGCTCTCTGTTGCTGATGCCGAAAAACTAATTCATGCGTTCATGACCTCAAGACTAGATTATTGTAATGCATTACTGGGAGGATGTCCAGCAAGATCAATAAATAAACTTCAATTGGTTCTAAATGTAGCAGCCAGAGTGCTAACAAGAACCATGTAATATGATCATATTAGCCCCATTTTATCATCGTTACATTGGCTACCTGTTAAATTCCGTATTAATTTTAAAATTCTGTTAACTACGTACAAAGCTTCAAATGGTCTAGCTCTGCAGTACTTAAAGTGACCTTCTACCACGTTATATTCCATCACGGTCATTAAGATCGCAAAATTTCTGGCCTGTAAATAGTTCCTAGAATATCAAAATCCACAAAAGGAGGTAGATATCAAAGAAGGTTTTTAAAATATCAAAATCCACAAAATCCTTTTCATATTTGGCTCCTAAACTATGGAATAGTCTCCCAAACACTGTTCGAGATGCAGACACACTCTCTCAGTTTAAGTCTAGACTAAAGACTCATCTATTTAACCAGGCATACACCTAATTTATCCTCCAACCCACAATTAGGCTGCTTTAGTTGGGTCTGCCGGAACCAGAAACCAGAAACAGTGATCATGATCTCTAACTCTGCAATAAATTTAATGGCATCTATGCTTACATCTTTTTATTTGTTTCCCTGTCTCAACCTCGGGACTCCTATCCTGAGGTCACCAGAACCGGCTGGATCCAGCTCCAGTCCTGCTTCATGTTGGACTCCACTGCTACATGTCGCTGAATGATGATGACTAAATGCAGCCGGTGCCAACCATATATCACTTCAGTCTATTATGATGGACTTCAGAGGATGAACCGATGCCAACTCCAACCTGCATCACCTCGGTCTATTGATGGACTACGATCTTGAAATGGAATGCATAGACTAACAATTGCCAACAAAAGCCTTCCTCAGCCAATTAACAAGGACAATTGCACCTATGTGAACTTCTGCAGTTAATCCAGGATGGACTTCAAAGACATTGGTCATTGTGGAACTTTCCAGTAAGGAAGAGATGGGAAACGGCGTCAAAGGTAAGGTTTTCTTCCATCCATCCATCCATCTTCAACCGCTTATTAGTCGGGTCGCGGGGGCAGCTGCTCCAGCAGGGGGCCCCAAACTTCCATATCCCGAGCCACATTAACCAACTCTGACTGGGGGACCCCGAGGCATTCACAGGCCAGTGTGGAGATGTAATCTCTCCACCTAGTCCTGGGTCTTCCCCGAGGCCTCCTCCCAGCTGGACGTGCCTGAAACACCTCCCTAGGGAGGCGGCCAGGGGGCATCCTTACCAGATGCCCAAACCACCTCAACTGACTCCTTTCAACGCAAAGGAGCAGCAGCTCTACTCCGAGCTCCTCACGGATGACTGAGCTCCTCACCCTATCTCTAAGGGAGAAGCCCGCCACCCTTCTGAGGAAGCCCATTTCGGCCGCTTGTACTCGTGACCTAGTTCTTTCGGTCATGACCCAACCTTCATGACCATAGGTGAGGGTAGGAACAAAAATTGACCGTTAGATCAAGAGCTTTGCCTTTTGGCTCAGCTCTCTTTTCGTGACAACGGTGCGATAGAGCGAGTGCAATACCGCCCCCACTGCCCCGATTCTCCGGCCAACCTCCCACTCCATTGTCCCCTCACTCGTGAACAAGACCCCGAGGTACTTGAACTCCTTCACTTGGGGCAAAACCTCATTCCCTACCTGGAGTATGCACTCCATCGGTTTCCTGCTGAGAACCATGGCCTCAGATTTAGAGGTGCTAATCCTCATCCCAGCTGCTTCACACTCGACTACCATGCGATCCAGTGAGAGCTGAAGGTCATGGACCGATGATGACATGAAGACAACATCATCTGCAAAAAGCAGCGATGAGATCCCCAGCCCACCGAACCGCACACCTTCCCCACCCCGACTACGCCTCGATATCCTGTCCATGAATATCACAAACAGGATTGGTGACAAAGCGCAGCCTTGGCGGAGACCAACCCCCACATGGAATGAACTCGACTTCGTGCCGAGGACCCAGACACGGCTCTCGCTTTGGACGTACAGGGATTGGATCGCCCTAAGAAGGGACCCCCCCACCCCGTACTCCCGCAGCACCTCCCACAGTCTCTCCCGGGGGACCTGGTCATACGCCTTCTCCAGATCCACAAAACACATGTAGACCGGATGGGCATACTCCCAGGCCCCCTCCAGGATCCTTGCGAGAGTAAAGATCTGGTCCGTCGTTCCACGGCCAGGACGAAAACCGCATTGTTCCTCTTCAATCCGAGGTTCGACAGTCGGCCGAACCCTCCTCTCCAGCACCTTGGAGTAAACTTTACCAGGGAGGCTGAGAAGTGTGATACCCCTGTAGTTGGCACACACTCTCTGATCCCCTTTTTGAAGAGGGGAACCACCAACCCGTTCTGCCACTCCTTAGGCACTGTCCCAGATTTCCATGCAATGTTGAAGAGGCGTGTCATCCATGACACCCCCTCCACATCCAAAGCTTTCAGCATTTCTGGTCGGATCTCATCAATCCCCGGGGCTTTGCCACTGCGGAGTTGTTTGACTACCTCAGTGACCTCCCCCAGGGAAATAGAATCTGATCCCCCATCATCCTCCGGCTCTGCCTCTACCATAGAGGGCGTGTTGGGATTTAGGAGTTCTTCAAAGTGTTCCTTCCACCGCCCAATAACCTCCTCGGTTGAGGTCAACAGCGTCCCATCTTTGCTGTATACAGCTTGAATGGTTCCCCGTTTCCCCCTCCTAAGGTGGCGGACGGTTTTCCAGAAGCACTTTGGTGCGGACCGAAAGTCCTTCTCCATGGCTTCTCCGAACTTTTCCCACACCCACTGCTTTGCCTCCCTGTCGGTACCTTGCAACTGCCTCCGGAGACCTCCGGGACAACAAATCCCAGAAGGCCTCTTTCTTCAGTCGGACGGCTTCCCTGACCACCAGTGTCCACCACGGTGTTCGAGGGTTACCACCCCTTGCGGCACCTAAAACCTTGAGGCCGCAGCTCTCCACCGCGGCTTCAGCAATGGAAGCTTTGAACATTGCCCACTCCGGTTCAATGTCCCCAACCTCCGCAGGGATGCCTGAAAAGCTCCGCCGGAGGTGTGAGTTGAAGATCTCGCAGACAGGGACCTCCTCCAAACGTTCCCAGTTCACCCGCACTACTCGCTTGGGCTTCCCAGGTCTGTCCAGAGTCTTTCCCCACCCCCTGACCCAACTCACCACCAGATGGTGATCGGTTGACAGCTCTGCCCCTCTCTTTACCCAAGTGTCCAAAACATATGGCCTCAGGTCCGACAACACGATTACGAAATCGATCATCGACCTTCGGCCTAGGGTGCTCTTTGGTACCACGTACACTTATGAGCATCCTTATGTTCGAACATGGTGTTTGTTATAGATAATCCATGACTAGCACAGAAGTCTAATAACAAACATCCACTTGAGTTCAGATCAGGGAGGCCGTTCCTCCCAATCACGCCTTTCCAGGTGTCCCTGTCATTTCCCACGTGTGCGTTGAAGTCACCCAGCATCACTATGGAGTCCCATACTGGGGCCCTATTCAGGACTCCATTCAGGGTCTCCAAGAAGGCCGAATACTCTGAACTGCTGTTCGGTGCATATGCACAGACAACAGTCAGAGTTTTCCCCCCACAACCCATAGGCGTAGGGAGGCGACCCTCTCGTCCACCGGGGTAAACTCCAACGTAGTGGCGCTCAGCCGGGGACTCGTGAGTATCCCCACACCCGCCCGTCGCCTCACACCCTGAGAAACTCCAGAGAAGATCCCCTATCCAGGAGTACGGATCCAGAGCCAAAACCGTGCGTCGATGTAAGCCCCACCAGATCCACCTGGTAACGCTCCACCTCCCTCACTAGTTCCGGCTCCTTCCCCCCCAGTGAGGTGACATTCCACGTCCCCAGAGCAAGCCTTTGCTGCCCGGGTCTGGTCCGTCGAGGCCCACGGCCTTCACTGCCGCCATAAGGTTTTCTTTTTAATATGTATTTTTTAACAGTCTTTACACGCTCTGTACAGCTCTACACAGTCATAGGTGTCGGGCTCTTCCTCTCGAGGCTCTCAGTCTGCTGCTTTTTATGCCGCTCTCCTCATGCTAATTAGACACAGGTGTTAGACATAATCTAGCTCAGGTGTAAGCGCCCTTACCGCTTTTCTCTCCAGGACGGGTGCTTGACCACGCCCCCACTGCCACATACCCCCACCGCCCGACTCAGGCCGGGGCGTCATCCGGCCTGCCTACCACTCCCCCCCCATTTCTGGAGAGGAAGTCAGCGGCAGCCATCTGCACCCCCGGTCTGTGGACCACCTTGAAATTAAAAGGCTGGAGGGCCAGATACCAACGGGTGATCCGGGCGTTAGTATCTTTCATGCGGTGGAGCCACTGCAGTGGGGCATGATCCGAGCAGAGGGTGAAGGCCCGCCCCAGCAGGTAGTATCGGAGCGTGAGGACCGCCCACTTGATGGCCAGACACTCCTTCTCTACGGTGCTGTACTTGGTCTCCCTCAAGGAGAGCTTCCGGCTAATGTACAGCACAGGGCGCTCCTCCCCCTCCACCACCTGCGAGAGTACGGCCCCCAGCCCTCTGTCTGAAGCGTCCGTCTGCATAACAAAAGGGAGAGAGAAGTCAGGTGCATGCAAAAGCGGCCCCCACAAAGTGCAGCTTTAATCTGTGTAAACGCCTGTTGGCACTGCTCCGACCATTGGACTGGATCTGGAGCCCCCTTTTTAGTGAGGTCAGTCAGCGGGCTGGTGACATCCGAATAATCAGGCACAAACCTTCTGTAATAGCCAGCCCCAGGAACTGCCTCACCCCCTTTTTGGTCTTGGGTCTAGGGCAAGTCGCAATCGCCGCGGTCTTGTCAATTTGGGGACGCACCTGGCCATGAACCAAGTGGAACCCCAGATACTGTACCTCCACATGCCCAACCGCACACTTTTTCGGGTTTGCCATGAGCCCCGCCCGCCGCAGCGATCTCAGGACGGCCCTCAGATATTGCATGTGCTGCTGCCAATCGTTGCTATAAATGATGATATCGTCTAGATAGGCAGCGGCGTAAGCAGTGTGCGGTCTGAGGATCCTATCCATGAGACGCTGAAACGTGGCTGGTGCCCCGAACAAACCGAAAGGAAGCGTCACGAATTGGTGTAATCCAAACGGCGTGGTGAAGGCCGTTTTTTCACGGGATATTAGTGTCAAGGGGATCTGCCAGTAACCCTTCGTTAGATCCAAGGTCGAATAAAACCGAGCAGTACCTAACCGATCGAGCAGTTCATCAACACGTGGCATTGGGTACCCATCAAATTTAGACACCGTGTTGACTTTTCTATAATCCACACAGAAACGTACAGACCCGTCGCTCTTTGGAACAAGGACGACCGGGCTGGACCAATCGCTGTGGGATTATTCTATTACTCCCATCTCAAGCATCGCGTCCAATTCTTCCCAAACTATTTTCTTTTTATGTTCGGGCAAGCGATAGGGGTGGCAATGTACCATCACTCCCGGCTCGGTCTCGATGTGGTGCTGTATGATGTTTGTGCGGCCTGGTAGAGGAGAAAACACGTCTGCAAATTCCTTTTGTAGTTCAGAAACCTCTGCGTGTTGGCGCGGTGAGAGGTGGTCTCCACAAGGAACCGGGGTGTTAGGATTGCAGGATTTGTTTACCTCTGGTCCGAGCTCCGCCCTCTCTGGAACTACCGGTGCCAACGTCACAGAGGCCGCCTCTTCTCTCCACAATTTCAGGAGGTTGAGGTGATATATTTGACGCGCGCCCCCTCTATCGGTAAGTTTAACCTCATAATCGAGATCCCCCATTCGTCGTGTGACCTCAAAGGGTCCTTGCCATTTGGCAAGTAATTTCGAGCTCGATGTTGGGAGTAATACAAGCACCTTATCTCCCAGTGCAAATTCCCGTAGCTGAGTACCCCTGTCATACAGCCAGCGTTGGCGTTCTTGAGCCTGGAGCAAATTCTCCTGTGTTAATTGCCCCAGTGTGTGGAGTTTTGCTCGAAGATCAAGAACGTATTGAATTTCATTTTTACTATTAGATGGTCCCTCCTCCCAAGCTTCACGGATGACGTCGAGGCCCCCCCGCGTGGGCGTTACCCGTACAGCAGCTCAAATGGGGAAAACCCCGTGGAGGCTTGCGGAACATCTCGTACAGGGGGTCCAGCCACTTGTCCCAGTTCCTAGCATCTTCGTGCACGAATTTACGAATCATATTTTTGAGCGTTTTATTAAATCGTTCCACCAGTCCATCTGTCAGAGGATGGTACATGCTAGTGCGAATCGACTTAATGCCCAATAGTTCGTAAAGTTTGCGAAGTGTTCGTGACATAAAAGTAGTGCCTTGGTCAGTGAGGATTTCTTTCGAACCCCCACCCGGGAGATTATCTTGAAGAGTGCCCCGGCAACACTACGTGCTGAGATGTTGCTCAGAGGCACTGCTTCCGTAATCCACCAGGACTAACACAAAGCGATGTCCACGTGCCGTCCGTTCTAATGGCCCGACGAGGTCCATTCCAATTCTCTCGAAGGGGACCTCAATCAATGGAAGGGGGCGCAAAGGCGCTTTTGGGGTGGCCGGTGGGTTTACCAGCTGACATTCGCGGCACACCGCACACCACCTGCGGATGTTGCCGCCAATGCCCGGCCAATAGAAACAGGCTATTAGACGGAGAAGTGTCTTCCTTTCCCCTAGGTGACCGGCCATAGGATTATAGTGATTATAGTGAAATGATTTATAGTGAAAATCATTTCCCGGCGGCTCCGTGGAATCAACAATTGTGTCAACTCCTCCTTTGTTTGAGCGTCCTGCGTCACTCTGTACAACCGATCTTTAATAACCGTAAAATATGGATATGAAATGGCGACACCCAGGCGGAGTTGTTGACCATCGATTACTCTCACTTGGTCAAAAGCGTGCTTAAGGGTTTCATCCCGCGACTGTTCCAAGGAGAAGTCCCCCTCCGAGAATTCCCTGAGAGGAGGGGCGACAACCTCGCCCCTCCTCTCAGGTTCTACACACCCGGTCCCTTATCAGGCAAATCAAGCCTCTGAGTGGGATAAAGGCCGACTGCGGAGGATTGTGCGGGAGAGAGAGATAGTTTATGAGAGATGTCCATCATGTGTGTGTGTTTTGTCTTTTAAGTTTATTATTAAAATATTATTTATATTGACAAGCCGGTTCTCGCCTCCTCCTTTCCATTGACTGCTTTACACTGGTGCCGAAATCCGGAAAGGAGGAGGGATACGCCGTAGTAGAGTTCTCGCCATTACCGTCCACCCCAACAGAGCAGCCACTGTTTCTGTTTCCCTCCCCTTGTCCCCACGCTCGTCCAGGTAAACGGGGATGACCTGCTGGCAGACGGGGCATCAAGAGAAAGAGGGAGGGTGTAAGTCATGCCGGGGGCTCCCCTGCCTGAGAGAACGAGGGAGGAATGTAGCATGACGGAGGGCGGGGCCCTTATCAGGCTAATAAAGCCTCCGAGAGGGATAAAGGCAGACTGCGGAGGATTGTGCGGGAGAGTGAGTTTTCGGACATGTCCGTCATGTGTCTTCTGTTTAAGTTTTATATTAAAATATTATTTATATTGAAAAGCCGGTTCTCGCCTCCTCCTTTCCATTGAACTCCTTTACACTAGATTTTTCTAGAAAGAAAAAAAAATCCTTCTCATAATCTTAGACACCCAGAAGTGTCATTGACCCATATACAGCATGTTACATATTTTCCAAGTCATTTTTATTCCCCTTTGTCTCCCATTCTCTGTTATTCAAGGTTTTTTCTTGAAAAAATATGAAATATTGTAGGAGATTTAAAATTGTTCCTGTTTTGGAGAAGAATGTGAAAGGCTGTAATTATACCAGAGAGGGGTCTGATAAAGTGCAGTGTTGCACAGCAGCATTGGCAGATATATTTTAAAACTAGCCATGATATTTTTGTATGGGTTCAGACATCTTTAAAGACTTAAAAGCCTTTCAGATTCAAGACAGAGCTGAGCGGAGCGATCGGGCAAAATCCATTTAGTAAAAAGGGCAGGAAAATGGTCTTTCATTTTGCTGTCAATGTTTTTTTTTCTGGCCCAAATTAAAATTTGGGCATGAAGGTATTGTGAGATGGCATAAGGGCTAGGTTGTCGGTTTTGAGGAGGGCAGAGATAATTCATGAGAGGACGAATTCTGTCAAGGATCCTTTTAAATTGGCCAGAAATCTTCTCGAAGTGAAGAGGAGTGGAAAGCTGGTGATGCCGAAGCAAGATATAGAAGATCACATGAAAGACCAACTAGGGGATCACCAAAAAGACAGCCCGCTAGACTCACCTGGATATGTCCCATAGCATCTAAGTCAGTAGTAGGATTTGATGGAGCTCCACCCACTGAATGTGGAGGGTTTATTGGAACATCAATGCAGCAACTATTGAAAAACATTGGTATTTTTGGATCAGTGTTGAAGATGTCTCTGAAAGAAATAGAAGAGGAGAGCTTCTGGCTATGGTTAAGAAGGAAGAATGAAAAGTGGGTTGTGCAGAAGTGAGAAAGTAGGAATAGGGAACATTTGCGATGTGTGTTGAGGTAGCATGTAGAAGAGGAAAGGAGTGGGGAGGAATGTTTCCGCTGATCCACTCGGTCATATACGGGGGTTTCTGAAGGGGGATTGCGTGGAGGAGCGTAACCAGGCTAAGCTTGGCATTGGAGGGGTGGATGACGCAGGATCAGATTTTCATTAAAGGTTTATTTGTATTTTACAGCATTCAGCTTTCCTTCAACCCTGACCAGTTCCCTAGTTCCTGCTTGAATAATTTAAAGTGTTTTAGCATACGGCTGCAACATAACAAAATATGAAAAACTGAAGGGGTCTGAATACTTAATGAATGCACTGTATATGCTCTAAAACACTTCCCGCTTTAGCTTCTAGGATCATTTTAGCATAAGGCTGCAATATAACAAAATGTGAAAAAATGATGGGGTCTGAATACTTTGTGAATGCGTAATACAAACATGATAATCTCCTAGTTTGAATGGGGGTTGAACTGTGGTCTCCCGTGCATCTGATGCAACATGCTACCAGTCGTGCTACAAGGAAAAGTATCTACCGGTACTGTGTAGCCATTGCAAATATGTCAGATGGGAGATAGGGTATGACAGTGAGTTGGTATACTTTTGCTGATCCTAGGGTACCAGAACTATCTGAAACAGCGTGTGATCATGTTGGCTTGTGTCTGTGTGTGTCTGTGTACATCCTCCCAGGCTGGTTTGTGCTCTGTAAATTGTCTATAACCTTTTAGAACAAGGTTTATCTCTATTTCTCTGCAACATTACAACGGCAACAATTTGTCTGAAGATACGTTCCAAAAACTCAAAATGCAATACAATTTATGAAACAACAAAAATGAAAAAGGTACCATACAAAAATATTAAACAAGTGTTTTGGCCTATTATATAGTAATTAATAAATTGTTTAAATGTATATTATTTAAAACACCTGACCACTTGCCCTTACAGTACCTGGCATTTATGAAAAATACTATGGCCCTAAGAACACAGTTGAATCTTTTATTTAAAATCTACCCTCATTATATAGTTTTAATATAGACTTTTTCCTGAATGTTTGAAAGTGTGGTTTTTGGACTTTGTTCAGTTGACTATTGTAACAACCATTTGTTTATAGTATTTTTTTATTGTTATATTTTCATTGGAATGAGAGAATAACGAAACATAGTTTCCCGACAAACCTTGGTGCAAACTCTATTCACAACAACATTGTAGCAATCAATGATATGCAATATAAAAATATATGCACAACAAAAATGTTGGATGATAAATACAGACCCTACAGACAATAATTGAATAATTGCACTACAAGTATTCAATATTCTTATAATTTTCTCTCTCTAATGTCTATTGATACAGTATTTTACTTAATTCTCCCTTTTATGTCTCTGTTCATCATATGTACACTTGGTAAGGTTCCACTGTATATAAGGTTAATATGAAGTTTTTAATGATGTAGTTTTTTAAGTTTTTAATTGTGTCTGGTGAATGATGTAGTAATCAAGGCAAATAATGGTGAGTATTCAGTAAAAGGCTTTCAGCTGTGCATTATCTGGAAGGTGATTATACTTAATCCTTAGTTACAGTCTTTAACAGGAGTTGTCTTTTTTAGTTTTGAGGAGACCAACTATTCAGTCTCAAATACAGAGTTTTTGCCACTGTTTCAGAGTAGATGAATGTTGCCAGGTGAAAATTTTCTATACCATTCAACAAGAAACCTTGTTGGCACTTTGGAATTTTGACTCTGTTTTCACATAAATGGGGGTTTGTTGTGGCAATGGTTTCACTGTCCTCTGCATATCGCAGCCCCTTCAGTTTATCGTGGCCCCCTTCATCATATCGGGACCCACTTTGGCACATCTCACTGTCAATGCTGCTTTTTCTTTATCTTTGTGTCCTAGCAAATGTAAGATGGATAATAAATACAATTTCCTCAAAAAAATCAATTTTAGCATAATTGTTACCTGTTACTGAAACGTCTCCTTTCGTTTTAAGCCAGAGGGCACAAAAGGTGTGCCCATATGTGGTTGTCATTTGTAGACCTGTTATTATGCATCTTAAGGCAGTGGTCATTTAACATTTACATGTTCATTAAATAAGAGGTCAAAGGATTTGACTAATTCTTTGACCAATATTAAAGAATATGCTACATTTCAAATCAGTAAAACATTTGTTGGTTTCATGTCACATATGTCTGAGGTTTATAAACATTTTAAATATCTTTTCTATTAATTTTCTATTCCTGAAAATTTTAATCTCATCCCCTAGAATTCTCATTCTTTGCAAAATTCTAACTATTTTACAACTGTGAGGTGTGTGTTGCTAAAATATAATTTTCTGTGTTGCTGCTTTCACTTACTTCAGAGGTCAGAAAGATGTGTGTGTTTGTGTGCTTTTTGTAGACTTGTGCTAAAAAAAGCTAATGGCTAAAAGCATTCAATGTGACAGTAAAAAATCTTCTCTGTGACCTACATAAAAAGAATAACATTTGAAGATAAATAAATCCATAGAACATATAGTTAATAGTTTGTGTTGTCAGTGTTGACAAAAGTAGTTTAAATGTTCATCATTGCATAATTTCTATTCAATACAATTCTACCTATTGTGGATATTGTACATGTTGGAGAATACATGCTTACAACAAATACATACAAAATAAATAAAAGTTATAAATGGTTCATCTTATACTGTATATTATATGTAATTTAAAAAAAGTGGATTTTCGGTGTTCAGTTATCTGCTCTCTAAAAAGCAGTGAATGTCAAAGGATTATCTCCCTCCTGGCTTGATGGTCCCTATTAATCTTTTATCTTGACAAAACAACCTTGACAGACCCCTAAAATAGAGAGGGATCAGATATTTTCTGTCATTAAATTTCTGAGAGACTGTATATGTTTGTGTGGGGGGTGGGGGGGTGGGGGGCTGTGGAGTTCCACTCTTCTAAAAATTGGATTATAGTGTTTCTAAAGCACTTTTCCTTTGATCAAATGTATTAGCGGTATATTCTTGTTTGCCAGGACACAAAGACAAGAAAAAGAAAAAGCAGCATTGAGAGTTGACTGGGTTATCTTCCACACCCACTGTTCAGTTCTTTTTAGTTGTTGACCAGAACATCCAGAGAGTTTATGAGATCTCTAAGAAAAAATAACCTTTTCTTCTAATAACGTAGCCTCTTAGCCGTCTCCTAGAAGCAGCTACAAATATAACCTAGTATAAACTGTTAAAATATATTGTCGACCTGGTCATCAGTCACTTAAATGGATGTCTGTGGGCCTCTGAGCTGAGCTCAAGTTTGAAATCGAAATTTAAGACAAACCTAAAGTCACTCCAACCTCTAAACCAGGGGGTGCTATTTTGTGTTTTCCTGGTTAATGGCTGTGCCTACATCCACTGCCATGTTTTTAGACCTCGAATAATGCAAAAACATATTCATATACATTTTTAAACATGACAATACTAATGTTTTAACTTAGGAAGAGTTCAGAAATCAGTATTTGGTGGAATTAGCTTTCATGCATCTTTGCACACTTTCCACAAGTCTTTCACATAATGGTGAGTATTCAGTAAAAGGCTTTCAGCTGTGCATTATCTGGAAGGTGATTATACTTAATCCTTAGTTACAATCTTTAACAGGAGTTGTCTTTTTTAGGTTTGAGGAGACCAACTATTCAATCTCAAATACAGAGTTCCCCATCTGTCGCTCACTTGACGTTGTGTCGAATGAAGCGACACTAGGGGCCCTTCTTTAAGGCCTCGGTTACCTCTGAACTTGAGAAACTGCCAATGAGAAATTGGCAGACAGAATTTGCATGTCCTTCCCCTGGACATACAGGTATAAAAGGAGGGAAACGTGCATTTGTCTAGTCAGATTTTTCTTCGGAGCCAAGCGGTTGTGTGTTCAGCAAGCTGGTGTTCCATTACTGTTCCACTCGCCTCTAAGAGCATTGCTGTTGGATCCTATGGCGCATTACCAGCGGCTTTCTCCCTTCTCTGCATGACAGTGCAGTCCACGCCCCTGAGCCCTTCGAGAGCGTTTCCTTAAAGAGCAAATAGACCTGTAAAAGAGTACATTTTATCTAAAAAAGTATACACATTGGCATTTAATGTCTTTTTAGAGAGGCGCCTTTTTAAAGATTTCTTTCCGCCTTTGTGTAGTTTCTTGATGTGGCAGATATCTCTCCGCTTCTGACAGTCATAAGAGCTGCCTCGCGTGTCTAGGCTGCCATCACACGCAGGCAGCGTTTTAGGAATGGTTTGTGTTCTCAGTGCCAGAGCATAACCATGGCAATGTTGCAGTCGTGGCTTTCTTTCCTCTGAGAGCCAGCACTAGGCGACGCCCACATTCATGGTCCAGGAACAACATCTGTGGCTGAACCTGTTCGAGATGCGGGACCCCGACAAAGCCCGTTTTATCAACACCCCCGTCTCCCTGCCGGTGGACCCACGTTTCCCTTGGGCAGTCCCCTCTGCCCCCTGGTCGCTATGTTTGTAGCAACTCCTCCCTCGCTGGGTAGGATCTACCACCACGCCACTTCCACATGTGGCCTGAAAACCATGTGACGTATTCGCCACATTTAACCTCCCCCCAGCCTGGGCAGGATGTGATGTCCACGGGGTTTTTTCCCCCTGAAAGAATAGGAGTTGGAAAAGAACACCTTCCCTGATGCGTGTTATAGTGTTAAATGGCCCCAGCCACCTTAACTCTATGCGAGAAGAAAAGGTGAGGCTGTCGCGGTCTGCTCCCATGCTTGGCATGTCGCTTGTCACCCCCCCCTTTCGGGGATGCCAGGAACCTAAAAAGATTATGACATTTTTATGGGGTGTTGGGGAAGGGTACATGCAGTCTGATGCAGCCTGCATCAGCAGTTCACGTACACGGTTCAGCACAGGTACTCACGTACACGGACTCCTAGTGTCACTTCATTATACACAATGTTGAGTGAGTGACAGATGGGGAACGTCTAGGTTACTATTGTAACCCTCATTCCCTGATGGAGGGAACGAGACATTGTGTCCCCCCGGCCACGACGCTGTACCAAGCCACTGTAACTGCCTTCAAGAAGGACCCCTAGTGTCGATTCATTTGACAAAACGTCTCGTTCCCTCCATCAGGGAACGGGGGTTACAATAATAACCTAGACGTTTTTGCCACTGTTTCAAGGAAGGTGAATTTTGCCAGGTGACAGTTTTCTATCCCATTCAACAACAAACCTGGTTGGCTTTCCTAAGAACATCTAATATTACATTTTTACTCTGTTGTTTTCACATAAATGGGGTTGGGGGTTTGTAGTGGCAATGTGTTTCGCTGTCCTCTTCTGCATATCGCAGCCCCTTTGGTATATCGCAGCACCGTTTGCGGCCCCCTTCAGATTATCATCGCCCCCCTTCATCATATCGTGACCCACTTTGGCATATCGCGGCCATCTCGCTGTCGACGCTGCTTTTTCTTTATCTTTTTGTCTTAGCAAATGTAAGATGGATAATAAATGCAATTCCTTCAAAAAATCCATTATAGCATAATTGTTAAGACCTAAATAAACAATTTAAATGAGGTTTTGTTCCTTTGCTTAAAACTTTATTTTTTTGATGGTTGACATTTCCGTGAAATTGCCCTAGTACTGAAACGTCTCCTTCCTGTTTTAAACCAGAGTTCTTAGTTGCCTCTGCTTCTGAGACAGTCAATCTAAACAGTATTAAAGTGTGACGAGTCTCGTCTGGCCATTCGCAAGCCATTCGCACATCACAAGCCGATCAACTATGAATTGAATTCATGAAATCGGTGAATCGCACCTGCAAAATCCTAAAACTTTATTTCCAGGGTTAATTCAGATTTTTCATAGACTCTGATTTTAGAACCCCACAATGTGGGTTTATGTTTTCTCTTTTAATTGCTTAATGTAATTTTGAGTGTAACCCAGTTTAAGGAGGGTGTACCTGTATGCTGGGTTGGAAATCTCGGGGATTTTACTTATTACATCACGTGTTGTTCTGAAAGCAAAAAGAAACAAATGATGTACACGGAATGTAGGCTGCCATCCGCGCAGCCTGACCTAATCGACACAAATGCATTTTAACTTGTTCGAATGTCTTGCACGCGCTCACGAGTCAGTTGGGTACTGCAGTCTCATCACATTTTAACTTTATGTTTAGCCTCCAATTCAGCTGATGAAAACATGCAGCGCTGCATGATCTTGAGCAAGAATTACATCAAGATGCAAACTGGAATGCAGGTGTGGAATTTCATATAAATAAAATAGTCTACTCCTCTCTCGTCATTGCTGGCGTGCCAGTGATTATTACCCCTCCACGTTTCAATCCAGTATATAATATCAAATCTGGATCCAAGCCCTACATTTTTTGTCAATTCTAAGCTTAGAACTCTGAACTCGTATCTGAATCGAAACTCTGGAAAACTGGTTTTGCTTCAAGACCCAGATTTGGAGCAAACTCCAATGTACATCAAGTGGCAACCAGTTTTGGGGAGTAGCTAACTACATGTAGCGACGCTACTAACTTAACAAAATTTTTCAGTAGCTTGACATTAGCTCAGCTGCTTTTAAAACAGAGTAGCTTTTCAGGTAGCAAACTACTTTTTCCAGCAAGTAGCGGTGTAGCGTGACCAAATGCTACATCACGTTAGTCAGATTATAACTACTAGCCTTCCTTATTGCGTAGAAGCCAAACTTTTACCCGCAAAACGTCTGACGATCTGGCAGCATATTTCTGTCTGCTGATCAGAATCAGGCAGCATCATCTTATTCTTTTGTAATGGCAGATCACAAACAAAAATAGTGAATTGCCGCCATCTAAAAGAGCTTATTGCAGCTCACTTGGATAAGAAGTGATTTTCTGATGGTTATGTAAAGCGAGCAACCACAGTTTTTTTACCTTTACAAATTGTACAGGGGGCAGGTAAATCTGAAAATGATAGAAGAACACACTTAATAGATCGCACAACAGCATATTTACCTTTACTATTTTAAATAAAATAATTCAAAAAGTTATTATTGCCTTTTGAGAGATTTAATTTCTGTTCTAAATGTTTATTATCCACACTAAATATTATGTGACAAGAACAAAAAATGCCAGCCCAAGGAGAGTTTGTCATAAAAATGGGATCTTTTGGGAAGTAGGCTACACCTGGCCACAGCAGGTCTGAAAAGTGTGATGTATAGTATAATGTCATCTGATCTTTTTTGTTTTTATTTTATACTGTTGTATTTTATTTTATGGGCATTATTAACTGTATTAATGTTACTATTCATTAAATATATTAAATACATTTAATATATTTAAACACATTACATGTATTTAATTAATAAACATTAATTAATTAATTTCATTGTTGTACATTTTGTTATTAAGATTATTGGTTTGATAGTACCATTAAAAAAAATATTGTCTCATTAAGTAGCTTCAATGTAGCTAGCTACTTTTTGATAGTAACTTGTAGTGTAGCTAACTACTTTTTCAAAAGAGTAGCTTGGCTGTAGCTTAACTGCTTAAAATTATGAGTAGCTTGTAGCTTGTCAAACTACAGTTTCAAATTAGCTTCTCCAACCCTGGTGGCAACCCTACACATTAGCAAACATGACCATTAATTTCCATGAACTGCATAGGCCCAATTATGTGCAATATTATTGACATGCCATTGGCCAAATTGGGAAATTGACAACTTCACCTTGATGTCAGAAAAATGACATGACTGTAGCAAGGTTTTTGCAAAATTATATTATGTGCTTCCTTAGATGTGTAGCAACAGTTTCGATACAACAAGCCATATAAAAAATATTTTGCAAAACATTTAGGTATAGTGACATGATTCTATGAGACCAAGTTGGAAAATGTTGTTAATGTATAAACAACAAAGTTTGATTTACCAGCCTAAAACATACAGTAAATAGAACAAACACTGGGCCTAATATAGTATTAACAATAGCAATAGAACCAAATGACATACAAATTTGTACCAAAATACAGTAGAGTTGGATTGAAAAGAAGGCCTTTGATGTCAATAATAACAATAACAAAATGTAAGCCTATTTGTTTTGCTATCCAAGCAAGAGCATCAGTGAATCACCAGATTACTAATCCTGTCTCTCAACCAGGAACAGAAACTACATTCTGGGGTCAAGTTTCAAGGCATGCTTGAAGTAGATATAAATATACATCTCCAGATTGAGTAGAATGTCAAAACATAATTTACAGAATGGATCAATCGAAGCCATAGTTGCTAAGACAACAGCAGCTCGACAACACTGAATTTTAAAATACAAAGAACTAGAATGCGTGTTTGTGCGAGAGTGTGTTTTTGTACTTTCTGTCAAGCTTGTTTATTTTCTCAGATACTCCCATGGCCTTTAGACCAAGGCTTCCCCCTCTTCATATCTCTTTGTGTGCAACCTTGAGAACCTACAGGGTTGGTCCTCTCGATGAAGCTTTTAGGTTTGACCTTGAAGCAAAGAACACCCCAAATTTATATGCAGAGCTCCCAGCTCATTCATACACCCACATGCACACACAGATTGCATGCTTGCACAGGACAGCATGGCCTATCATGTGTGTGTCAGGAGTTTTCTCCGTTCAACTTCTGTTCTCCTGTGCCATTTAGGATCCACCAGGAACCATCCACGAGTTCTTCACACAGTACCCAAACTCTACTGTCAATCTCAGGAAAATGGGTGAGTCTTTAACACCTGATCTGGAGTCAGATGTGCTGCTTCACAAATGGACTACTTTAAAAAAACCTAATGCTTTTTGTATTGAATTGTAAATACATAACCTCTGAAAACTGACCTATGGGCACTCAGTATATATAAAAATTATATATATATATATATATATATATATATATATATATATATATATATATATATATATATATATATATATGTTTAATAGCAAGTTCTGGACCACATTTGATTAAGTACCATAGTCTTCATCTTGCAAAAGCCAATGAAAATCTCCATGAACACTCTTGTTAATACAGTTTAAAGTTTGAGTGACAAATTCACCAAACAGTTGCTCAACTTTTGGTATTTGAGCTAAAAAAAACTGTACTTATTTACAAACCACCTGCAATATAACAATCAGGTTGTACAAGTGCTGAAATAGCATTGCTAAATAGTTGCAAGTTAATAAGTTGTTTTAATAGTTTTCAGCACAAACATAGCTCCTTTCTAAGAAAATTAAAGGAATAATTCAACCAAAAATAAAAATTTTTATCATTTACCCACCCTCATGTTATTCAAAACCTGAAATATTTTACTTTCTTTCGTGGAACATTTTAGGCTAAAAGTTAGCCTCACTCACTATTCACTTTCTTTGAATCTTTTTTCCATACATAATCAAAGTGAATGGGGACTGAGACTTTTATTTGTTTAAATAAAAAATAATAATAATAATAATTTATTCAAAATAACATTCGGCCACTTGCATGGACATTTTATTCTATTTAAATCCATCTTCTACATACCTATCTGTACAGCACAAATATGGAAATCTATCAGACAGAAGAGTGTAACTTGAAAAAGTTTGTGTGTTGTGTGCATTTATAAGTACAAGTAGGGTGCAACGGGGCTAAAGGCACCCCTAAGGAAATTTAGCTTTTTTCTGGTCATAAATTGTATCAAGGTAATGAAAAAAGATTTATTTTTCTTGAATATTGATAAAGAAACACAAAATGTGTGAAGATATAATAACAGAAACAGAATTTCAATTAAAATTCTGTTTTTAAAAAAAGGTGGCAAGGGAGCCTTTTACCCCAAAAGCTGCTTCATGCTCCACAGTATGATGAAAATGAGGCCCTTTCATGGCAATCTACTCTACCACAGCTCATCAAGTTCTTAGTCATCTAGCAGCCAGCTGCCTGAAATTGTTTTCAACCTTTAGAAATTTGTTCAGATTGATTGCTTCTGCTCAGTTCTTTCACACATTGTACACAAATACACATTATCGGTTAGTATTAAATTCAACACACCAACCTTTCACTGTTGCCTGCGGCCTGGTCCGTGCTACACACCAGGCTGGCCATTATGATTCACACTCTCCTGGTTACCTCTACATTCTGTCTTGCCACATGAAGGGTCGTGGCTGTCCAGGTGCTGTAACTTCTTCATCCTTGCATGTTATTGTTGGAACAATGTTCCAATTACAGCCAAATCATCTATCTCCCCACCTATATTTAGACAAAGCCACATGCCAGTCTCTTTAAGTCTCCCCTACTCTAGGACTCACTACACTATACTAGATAATGTGTATTTAGAGTCCCATTTGATCTATTTACCTATTATTAATTTCAACTAGTAAGAAATTAATTATTGCATTTTGCACAGGAGGGAATGACAGATCATTGTGTCATTCTACTATTAAAAAGACAGTAATGGATATACATTTTTTTGATTTGTTATAAAGAATGGGTATGTCAGTGAGAATTACATATTTTTTTTTATATCAAGAATGAATGTTTTTACTAGTGCAAACGTAATTACTGATATCATTACTGATTTTCATTACTATGCAGATGACCTGCAGTTGTATTTGTCATTGAATTCCAATGATCTGATTTAAATGTTCTTCAAGCTTGTATAGCAGATATAAAAACATTGGGTGGCATTTAATTTTCTTCCATTAAATACTGATAAAACAGAGGCTGTTATAATCAGCCATGGTTAAAAAAAAAGTTTGATTAAGTCAGCACTTACACAGGTGGTCTCAAATATTTAGCAGGTGGTGAGAAATTTGGGTGCTTATATTGACACAAATGTACATTTTGAATATTACATTAGGCAGTTAGTTCAGTCTTATTTTTAAGGAACATGTCCAAGGCAAGGTTAGACATTTTAGCGATACAGAGAAGCTTATACATGTTATTATTTCATCTTGGCTAGATTATTGTAATGCCCTGTTTTCAACTTTAAATCAATGCACATTAGCACATCTACAGTCAGTGCAAAATTCTGCAGCTAGACTTTTGACACATACTAGGTTTTCAAATCATATTAATCTAATTTTAGCTTCATTGTATTGTTACCAATAATATTTAAGGCTTCATTTTATGATTTTATTACTTACATATAAAGCATTACATGGTTTGGTGCCAGAATGCTTAGCAGAAGTTTTAAGACCTTATGAAACAGTTCGAACAGCCTGCCTTGGAAGAATAGATCTGCAGAATCTGGGTCTGTTTTTAAGTCTAGTTTAAAAATGAATTTGTATAGACCTGCTTTTACTATATGAATAAGTTGTGCTTTACTGAGTGTGTTTTGATTGTATGTTTTGTGAAGCACTTGGTGCTAAATTGCTAAAAGGTGCTAAAGTTATTATTATTATTATTTTCATCAAGAATAAAAAAGATTCTGGTAGTTATTACTTTGTATATATCAAACATTTGCATTTTAACTTATAAAAAATATACATTTAGACATCTATAATTAATATGCTGCACATGACTGAATGATGAAAGGGCTTGTGATTAATTTGTTCCAATAGAACTCTCTGTGTATCATGTGTACAGTTTGTGACTCATCACTGGTTTGCCTGGAAAAAAGTGGGAAAAGTAACAACATATTTGGCATGTGAAAGTTGTCATCAGCATCTTATAATTATAATCATCTTCTTACAATTCAATTCAATGCGAGCAAGCAAAAGGTGACAATGTTAAGGACAAACACTCTAGTCTGTAATTTTTCATTAACTGTGTTGTTGAGGACAACAATCTTCTACTCAAGGATCTACTTATAATCACTGCAGAAACACCTGGACAATTTAAATGGTAGCATTTTTTCCCCGAGCTTTGATAGCTGTTTGTACTGTTTCAAGAACATGAAAGACCAGAAGATTGTAAGTGCCATAAGAAAGAAAATAATCTTGCTTGTGACCATTTTGTTCACAGTATTCACAGACATGGTCAATTTCACATGTTTCAGCACTGCAGTGAAGGATTCATGCTGATCTGGATTTTCTTTTGTGCTTTGTGTTTACAAGTACTAATGAAATCTGAAATGAATTACTGCTTAAAGGGATATTTCACCAAGAAATAGAAATTCTGTTGTCATTGACTTGTTTTAAACTACTATGACTTTTGTTCTTCCGTGGAACACAAAATGAGATGTTAGGCAGAATGTTAGCCTCAGTCACCATTCACCAGGGCTGTTTTGACCATTTTGGCGCCCTAGGCACCCCATCCCAGTCTACTTAAAATCTGCTTTTGTGTTCCAAGGAAGAAAAAAAGTCATACAGGATTTTGAACAACATGAGGGTAAGTAAATTATGACATAATTTAAATCTTTGGGTAAACTATCCCTTTAACTGAGCAATTATAAGGTTTAAAACACATGAACAAATAAGAGATTCACCAAACACATTGATTACAACTAATCAACATCCTTGTGTTATCAGTTTACTGTGTTTAGATTCAGATCATTTTAAATGAGCCTTTGCCAAAAAATCCATTCCTGCATTGCAACTTTTCTTCCTCCACTTACAAGCACTACAACTGGAACTTTATTTTAACCTCAGTACTTGGCTCAAGTCAACCCATTCTTGAAATTTGTTTTTTGATGTTGTTGTTTTTGCCATTTAAGTTGATAAGAAAACCTTTGCCATGAACATATGTTTATTGTAACCACTTGTGTCTTTGTGTGCTCTTAGTTCCTCTGGCTCTAAAGTGCTGGTTCACTTTTTAAATCAGTCGGGGGTGAAAAGAAGTGTGTTTGTCACAGAGGGAGAGACTCTTCTAGATGTTGTGATCAAGAAAAATCTTGACATCAGTGGCTTTGGTAAATATATATATATATATATATTTTGCACATATTCACATGCAGTTTGTGTGAATTCTTGTGGTTCAATGTGATTTGTTCTTAGTCCCGTAAATTTTAAATGTGCATAATTATAGTGTAACTAAATATTACATCTGTGTGTTCTTAATTACTTTTGACCTCATGAAGTGGCTTAACTATAGCTTTTTTCTTTTCTTTGTATTAACTATTGGTATTAGGAGGAGGGACATTCACAGTCTAGAGAGCATTTGATTGGACAAATACAGTATTTGGGTACAAACTTGTGTGCAAAATGAGTCATCAATATCTTTGGTCCATTTTCCCAGAAGAGAAAAACTGTACATTTAAAATGTGTATATCTACTAAAAGTTAATTTAGACACATTTAGAGTACACTAGTAATAGAGTAAAAGCAAAATAATGACAAAAATAATGACTTTTTCCAAACCCGCCCTAAACTCATGCTATTGTTTGAACCAGAAATTGACATGTCGGACCACTCTGAAAAATGGAGAGATGTTTTGATAGTGCCACAGAGCCACAGTGTTTACAATTTTCAGGGTAATCAATATAAGGATGTCACAGTTGTCTCTTCACATTGAGCTGAGAGCTCAAATTACACACATCAGCTTTGAGTCAACCCATTCAAGACTCTTGACACCTGAGATGGTTTTGCCATGGCTTACATGGGACCAAATGATTTACCTAAAACGTTTGTCTGTGAACACATGTCATGGAAAATGTCCTAATGCAAACTTGAAAATATATGAAAGCCACTATGTTCAATAATGACAGTTTACAGAACTATAATTATGGCACTCTTAGATAGATTCTGTGCCTGATATGTATTTGTTATAATATGGGTGTCTGACAGTTCATTGTATTTTTTTAGTCGCACAATAGAAAATAATTATGTGTGTGTGTTTGTCTCAGGAGCATGTGAGGGTGCTTTAGCTTGTTCCACATGTCACCTGATATTCGAGGAGAGTGTGTATGACAAACTGGAGCCAGTAGTGGATGAAGAGATTGACATGCTGGATCTGGCCTATGGACTCACCAAGACGTAATACCCTGGTTTAATTTAGTATCTTTTTGTATTACTTCAGACAACATAACACATATTCAGATAAGTATGTCAGGGGCTCTATTTTTTAATCAATTATAAATGACAAACAATAATACATTCTTTGAAGATGTATTTGTTGTATTGAATAAATAGGTCAATCTGGGACCTTTAGAACATCTATTAGTCAAAAGTCTTTTGGCTATTAGAATTTGCAGGTCAGAGAGTTCACCAAACTAATGTTGCTTACAAGTCATGCCAGAACATTTTTATTTATGACATAAGCACACATGAATGCCATAAAAAAATCATAATCCCATAATGTGAATCAAAGAGAAACTTGTAAGCCCATTACTTTCTGAGGGATCTGTCATTTAAATAATCACAGAGCATGATGGGAAATGTAGTTCCCTTACGACTCAGTACACTTGACATTGCGCAGTAACGGATACGGGGAGTTCCTTCATACACAACCTATTTGAAACCTCTCTTTAATAATATTCTAATATTGGCTATGTGTTTGAGCCTGGCCTGTTTTGGCGTGAAACTGACCGCTATAAAAAAGGTGCACAGACACCATTTCCTCAGAATTTCTTCCTTTAAGACAGCGATCATCTCTTGTCTCGAAGCCCTCTACCTTGCACTGTCGACACACACGAGCCAGCGGACGGAATCTTCATGGCAGTGAGGAGACTCTCTGCTCCGCTGCAGTGCTCCGGTGAACAACTCTCCGCCTCGCCGATTGACGCTTCGCTGGTGAACGGACCTCAGCATCCTGATTCTCCACAGCGCGTCGGCAGGTGTAGAGTATCCTTTAAAAAGTAATTGTATTTGTGTGACATAAATATAAATTATATAAATATATATATATTTATATAATATCTAAAAGAGTCACTTACGTGTTAGTGTCTTTTTCAAGATGTTGTTCCGTAAGTGTTTCTTGTGCGAGAGACACATCCCTCTGTGAGACAAACATGAGAGCTGCGTTTTCTGTCTAGGCCACACCCACACAGAGTCAGCTCTCATGGAGATAGACTGTCCTCACTGTGAGGACATGAGTCTCAAGTTGCTTCACTCACGAATCGCCCTCATTCTGAGGGATGATTCAGCCTCTCGCGCCTTCCCACCCACCTCTTCTGTGATACCCGAGGGTTCACACAAGGAGGCATGGTGGGGTCGTGAGGTCGAGCAGAATGAATTTGAGGTGGATTTCATCACAGCAAACATGCCCCACGAGCCCCTCAATCTCCACAAAGTGCATGTTTCCCAGTTCGGTATGAGCGAGACGAGCTCCGGCCCTCTTATGGCGCATATGGCCTCGTCTCCAGGGCAGAAATGAGTGATAAGGAAAAATCCATTCTTTTGGATGCTCCAGTGTCTCCAGCCGGCCTTTTTGGCGGCTCTATGAATACGTTTGCTGAGCATTATGTCGCGTTTCAGCAGCAGTCACAGACTATGAAACACACAGAGTATATCACAGCCGGTTTGCCCTTGCTCTGTTTCGAGTCAGCGCTCGACTAAAAGCCCAATACCTGCTGCCTCGCATGCACCTGCATATCAGCACATGCAGCAAAAAGCACTCCTGATGGGCATAACCCTTTGAAGTGGAAAGGAAAGCCTGCGATTCCCTCTGGGTCGGCTACAAAACAAAAAACAAAAGGCTTGATTGGAGAGACACAAAACACCGTTCCCTATCTCCCCACTATTTTTTGTTGGGAAAGGAATATTGTTGTTCGCAATATTGTTCAAAATATTGTTTCTGTGTCTTGCACTCAAATAAATGCAATAAAAAATGCAATGAGTGAAAAAAAGAATACAGCATTTGTTGCAAATGCACAAGATGCTCACACATTCTCAATAAAGAGCCCCTTTTCCTTCTCCTTGCACACACATTATGCGCAACCGCTTCCCTATAGTGAGCGTCACATCATACCATATGGTGAGCAAACCAAATTGTCCTCTGTCCCATTACGAGGATATGTGGCGAGCCCTAACGGGTATTACAGAATGGGTGCAAAAACGATCGAACATGGTTTTACAATCCAAATTGAATCATACATTTCCTTAAAGGAACAAGGCTACAGTCCCAAATTGGGACTTAACTTTAGTCCTAAAAGGGCTCGCAGGGCCCCCACTTCGAGCCTTTGGACTCTGTTGATTTACGTATGCTCTACATTAAGACCACACTACTGCTGGCTCTGGCCTCAGTAAAATGGGTAGGTGACATGCATGCATTATCAGTCGACAATTCATGTCGAGTTTGGCCCCAGTCTTTCAAGAGCCAGGAAAGGCTATGTACCCAAGGTCCTGACCACACCATTCAAAGCACAGGTGGTTCACCTTCTGACCTTCATCCCTCCTCCATTTAATTCAGATGAGGAACAATCATTGTATTAGTTATTCCCTGTGCAGACACTACACGCATACGTTGAGTGCACCCTCCAGTTCAAAATGTCTGATCAGCTCTTTACATACTATGGAGGATGCACAAATGGAATGCCCATCTGCTCTCCAAGCAATGACGTGTCGATGCAATTACCCTGGCTTATGAGTCGCAGGGTCAGACTTGCCCAATTGGCGTTAAAGCACACTCAACTAGAGACATGGCCTCCTCATGGGCATGGACGAATTGTGTGTCCTTACAAGACATATGTTTTGCAACAGGATGGTCCTCTCAAAACAAATTTGCAAGGTTTTACAACCTAGACATAACGTCTCTTTCTTCACAAGTCCTATCTGTTTAGAGGACTTGCTATTCATTGGCCATATAATTATATATTTTTGCCCTTCCCTTTTAGTACGGGCTCCCCATCATTACACAACCGCCTGCATTCAGGCCGTTATAATTACTATAAAGTCACTAGAACTTTCATTATAAATAAACTCCCTTCCCGACTGGGTTCATAAGGAGTTAATTATACTATATGACTATAGTTCATATATTCGTTATGAGTGTGCTCCTCCTGGTCATCACGAGGATCACTCACTGCGGCATGCTCATGTCGGTCTTCGTCTCATAAGACTGCGCCGCCATGTTTCCTCTCGGGGAAGTTATGTTGTGTAGTGTGGTGTGATGTGATGGGATTCTGTTCCCCAAATGCATTACTATGCAATGTCAAGTGGACTCGGTTACGTACGTAACCTCGGTTTCCTGAGACGAAGTGAACGAGACATTGCGAATGCTAGCCCCACTACAAGACTTCAAGAGTTTTTGAGGCTTGAGTGATGCGCTCCTTGTTCTCAGTCAGACATTCTGAGTCAGTTTTGTGCCAAAACAGGCGGGGCTCAAACACATAGCCAATATTAGAATATTGGCGTTTTTATAGAGAGGTTTCAAATAGGTAGTGTTTGAAGGCACTCCCATATGAGTTACTATGCAATGTCTCCTTCCCTTCATCTCAGGGTACCAAGGTTACGTACGTAACCAAGACGTTTTATCACACAGCACATCTCCTCATATTCTTCATCAGCATACACAAATTGCATTCAACACCAATTAGCTTCTGGCCTCATTCTTTAATAGACACTCCTAAAACACGTTACGTGGGTGCAGCATTAGTTAAAGCATTATTTCCACCTAATCTCCATAGACTGCTTTTCATTTTGTTGCATAAGCAGTTAAAAGGCTTCCTGTGCTTGTCAACCAGTGAAAAAATGTCTTGTAAGTTTGACCAACATTACCATTTTGTCCTACCAAAATCTCTTAAACACACATCACATTATAATTACAACTCCCAAGCTTATAAGTATGGTAACTGCCCAGGAGAACTGCACCTTCAGAACAATAGTGTACAGTTACTCCACTCACTGCCTTGATAATTTTTGTTTTGATTTCTGATAATGTTTGTCATTGGCTCAGATCTCGTTTAGGGTGTCAGGTGACAGTGGAACGCTGGATGGACGGCATGACAGTCCGTGTTCCGCAAGAAATCAAAGATCGACGAGGATCACGAGAGGCCATTGGCAGCAAATGATACGCACACGCACACACGCACACACACACACACACACACAAATATTGTTAGTTCATGCACATATTTTAAGAAATAGTTCACATAAAATGAAAATGTTCTCATTATTTACTCACTCCCATTTTCTTTCCTCTATGACACAAAAGGGAATCAGAGGCAGAAAGTTCGATCAGCACTTTTTCATGCTACAAAAAGGGATAGTGATTTTGAATACCAAACGATAGCTTTCTGTAAGATGTTGTCATAAAATAAAGTTGTTGTTCACTGATAAGCTTCACATCTGCCATTGCTCTCAAATATTACCCATGGTTAAATCATGTAAATCATGACAAAAGTTTGTTTTGGGTGAACAATTTCACAAGAATGTTTTTTTTGTTTTGACGGCATTTGAAAATGGTATTCTACATTTTAAAAAAATGATAATAAACCAAGTGTGAACCCAAGGTATAATGGGAGTATATTACTCCTCCCCCCACCCCACCAACAAATGTAAACACAGATGTCTGCACACATTCAGGCAGATCAGACAGTGCATGGCTTTAACTCACCATTATCTCTGGCAATTACAGCCCACACAACTCTGGATAAATGTAAAAGTGTGAGTCACAATTACAGTAGACTCTGATGCCTTCCATCAATAATGGTGCCTTGTTACTTTAAATAGCATTAGACCTTTATATCAGTAGTGGTTAAAGCTCTAGATTGTTAAGCCAAAGGTCCTACATCCAAACATTCTTGGTGTTTAATTTGAAAATCGCAAATAGCAAGACACTTAACCTTATGCAGTACAAGGGGCAATACTTGTCCCTGATGGTTTAAAAAAAAAAGCTTGATTTCCAGATACCCAGCTTGAAGAAGGGTTTTTTTTTACAATGCTTGAAAGACATTGATTTTCCTCTGATGTTTTATATTCTGCATTGATATTTCTCAGACATGCTATTTCTTTCTATTTCTATTTCCTTTCAACAAATTAGTGCAATTATTTTAACTCGAACTGCTGAATGTACAGTATCCATTTAGACAGTGTAGGACATTTCAGCCTAAGGACTTTGTTTTCTATTATTGGTAAACGTTTTAGAAATTAAAGATGAAAGTTTGAAAATCTCCCATTGATTTATATTGTTAGAACGTTCCCCATTCAAGATCCATTTGACAGTGAACTGAATTGATGATTGATCTTCATTCTTGCATTAACTTGCATAAGTGGTGCTAGGGGTGGGCTATTGAAGCTTAAGCCCCGAGTGTAGTGATGTCAAAAGTACAATTATGCCATTGAGAATGTATGTAGGTATATAAATGACATATCACAGATGTAAGTAGAATGGTGGAACTGTGTTTTTGGTCCAAAGAGTCCACATTTCAAAAAGTTTTTGAAAAACACAGCTTTCATGTTATCTGGTCCAAAGAGGAAAAGGACCAGCCAAGCGGTTATTAGCGTCAGGTCTAAAAGCCAGTGTCTGTAAGGGCCAGGGGTGTGTCAGTGCCCATGGCATGGGTAACTCGCACATCTGTAAGGGCACCATTAATGTAGAAATATATGTAAACATTTTGGAGCAACATATACTGCCATCCAGCACCGTCTTTTCCAGGGACATCCCTGCATTTTCAAACAAGACCATTTCAAACCACATATTGCCCGGATTCCAAGTGTATGGCTGTTTAAGCAGAGAGTGCAGGTGCTAGACTGTCTTGCCTGCAGTACTGACCTGTCTCCAATTGAGAATGTGCAGCGCATTATTAAGCACACCATTCGGCAATGAAGAACTCGTACAGTTGTGCACATAATGGATGAATGGGGGAACATTTTACTTTCTAAAGTTAACAAACTTGTGTCTTCAGTGCCCTAATGCATAATAAGTGTTATTAGAAGAAATGGTGAATGAACAATGGTTGTATTAAAAAGTGTATTATATTCTGGGAGGGCCTGGGTAGCTCAGCAAGTATTGACGCTGACCACCACCCCTGGAGTCATGAGTTCGAATCCAGGGTGTGCTGAGTGACTCCAGTCAGGTCTCTTAAGCAACCAAATTGACCCGGTTGCTAGGGAGGGTAGAGTCATTGGGGTAACCTCCTTGTGGTCACAATTAGTGGTTCTTGCTCTCAATGAGGAGCGTGGAAAGTTGTGCATAGAGAGTAGCTGGGAGTCTCTGCTGTGTCATGCACAACGAGCCACATGATAAGATTTGTGGATTGACTGTCTCAGAAGCGGAAGCAACTGAGACTTGTCCTCCGCCACCTGGATTGAGGTGAGTAACCGTGCCACCACAAGGACCTATTAAGTAGTGGGAATTGGCCATTCCAAATTGGGAGGAAAAGTCAAGTCAAGCCAAATTGATTTGTATAGTGCCTTTCACAACACACATCGTTTCAAAGCAGCTTTACAGAAGATTATGCATTAACAGAAAATAAAACTGTGATGTCTGTAATGTTGATGAATCATCATTGTATAATTAGACAAAATATAATTGTTAATCGTGTTTAAAAATAAGTAATTAAATAATAATTGTATTAATAACCCCAGTGAGCAAGCTGAAGGCGACTGTGGCAAGGAGCGCTAACCTTGGGAGAAACCAGACTCACTGTATAATGTAAATGTTACTTATGTATAGTTCAAGTCATGGTTTAAAATGATTAAACTAAGTAAGTGTTAAGGGTCAGTGTATAAACAATGATTTTGTATGAACTGTAAGATTAATGACTAATGTCTTTGAAGACCATCCTGGATTAAATGCAGAAGTTCACATAGATGCAATTGTCCTTGTTAATTGGCCAATGAAGGCTTTTGTTGGCAATTGATAGTCTATGTATTCCATTATAAGAGTGTAGTCCATCAATAGATGGATGCTGGCAGAGATCAGTGAGGTGCATCGCAGTTCAACCTGGCCGGTAATTTCTGTGAGGTTCGGTGTGGTCCATCCTAAATCCAAGGTTCAGACAATGGCATATGAAGTATCCCATGTCTTATGGTTGGAATTGGCATCAGTTCATCCTCTGAAGTCCATCATAATAGACTGAAGTGATGTTTGGCTGGCACCGGCTGCATTTAGTCATCAGCACACAGTGACACGTAGCAGTGGAGTCCGACACAAGCAGGAATGGAGCTGGATCCAGCTGTTTCTGGTGACTTCAGGATATGAGTCCCGAGGTTGAGACAGGGAAACAAATAAAATAATATAAGCACTGAAGCCATTCAATTTATTGCAGAGTTATAGATCATGATCAATGTTTCTGGTTTCTGGTTCCGGCAGACTAAACTAAAGCAGCCTAATTGTGGGTTGGAGGATAAATTAGGTGTATGCCTGGCTAAACAGATGAGTCTTTAGTCTAGACTCAAACTGAGGGAGTGTGTCTGCATCCTGAACAGTGTTAGGGAGACTATTCAATAGTTTAAAAGCCATATATGAAAAGGATCTACCTCCTTTTGTTGATTTTGATATTCTAGGAACTATTAACAGTCCAGAATTTTGCGATCGTAATGAACGTGATGGAATAAATATGCTGCATTTTGAATCAATTGAAGTTTATTTATTGATCTTGCTGGACATCCTCCCAGTAATGCATTACAATAATCTGGTCTTGCAGTCATGAACACATAAATTAGTTTTTGGCATCAGCAACAGAGAGCATGTGCCGTAATTTAGCAATATTTCTTAGGTGGAAGAATGCTGTTCTACAAACACTGGTAATTTGATTTTCAAAGGACAGATTAGTATCAAATATAACAGTTCACTTTTCTGCGCGTTTGGAAGATGGCACGATACACAGGTGAGGAAACTCCTGGATAGTGACAAAGAATTAACAGAATTTTCCTCAGAAGAAGAATACTTCTAATTTTGTATTCTTCCACATGCGCTCCATTTTCCGAGCTGCTCTCTTGAGAGCATGAGTGTGATCATTGTATCATGGTGCAGGGCTTATTTCTTTATTTTTCTTTAATCGAAGTGGGGCGACACTATCAAGAGTGCTAGAGAAGACTGCATTTATATTTTTTGTTATTTCATCATGTTCTTCTGGGCTTTGGGGTTTATTGAGTGTATGTGATAGATCTGGAAGATTATTAGTGAAGCTATCTTTAGTGGTCGAAAGAATAGTTCTACCTGAACGATAGCGTGGTGTAGATTGAGTATCATTAGCTGATCACAGCATACAAGACACGAGGTAATGATCTGAGATGTCATTGCTCTGCTGCAGAATTTCTATATTATCAACATCAACTCCATATGATAAAATTAAATCTAGCGTATGATTTTATATATATACCTTTATTTAACCAGAAGAAAACTCGTTGAGATTAAAAATCTCTTTTCCAAGAGTGTCCTGGCCAAGACAGGCAGCAGCACAAATAACAAAGTTGCAGACATAAAAAAAAAAAAAAAAAACATATAACATATAGCATAAACATAAAACATAGAAGCAAGGACCATCCAAATAATTAATCATAACAACTACAGCCAGTATGTGTAGCCTCTATATCATTTAAAAGTAAGTTAAAAGCAGCCAGTGAAACTGGTCCCTGAAGATTTAAGACATTTTGCAGTTGATTCCATGCGCTGGGGGCCGCATACATAAACGACCCTTTTCCCATTACAGTCCGGACATGAGGGACGGACAACAACAATAAGTCCTCAGAACGAAGACAATATCGTCCTGTGCCTTTCTTTTTAATATAAGATTGAAGGTATGGGGAAGCAGACCAAGAATACCTTTATAAATAAGAATATGCCAGTGATTATGCCTACGGGTGGACAATGCTGACCAACCAACACGATCATACAGAGAGCAATGATGGGTAAGTGCTCTAAAGTTTGTGATGAACCTAAGGGCTCCATGGTAAACAGTATCCAACAATTTCAAGCATTGAATGGATGCATGCATGTATATAACATCACCGTAGTCCAGCACTGACATGAAAGTGGCAGCAACAAGCCTTCTTTTTGCCTCAAAGGAGAAACATGACTTGTTTCTAAAATAAAAACCCAGTCTTAGCTTCAGTTTTTTCACCAACTGCTGGATGTGAGGTTTAAAAGAGAGAGAATCATCAATTAGAATACCAAGGTATTTGTATTGGGATACAGTCTCAATCTCGAAGCCCTGAGAAGTCGTAATGGATGGAAGGTTTTGTAGCTTAGATTTCGCATTAGAAAACAACATAAGTTTAGTTTTGTCGTCATTCAAAACAAGGTTTAAGTCAAACAAGGTAAATTGTACAGTATCAAAAGCAAGTTGTAGCTGACAAAGAGCTTGGTTTGGAGTGGCAGCAGAGCAGTATATCACAGTATCATCGGCATAGAAATGAAAATTTGCGTTGGAGACATTTCGATCAAGAATGTTGATGTATAAAATAAATAGGAGTGGTCCCAGCACTGACCCCTGGGGCACACCCTTGGATATACTAAGAGTGCTGGAGGTGAGACCATCTACTTGTACGCTTTGTGTTCTACCTGATAGATAATTTTCAAACCAGCAAACTGTTTGTTCTGACAACCCGACACTGAAAAGTCTTTGTTTTAGTATTTGGTGATCCACAGTATCAAATGCTTTAGATAGATCAATAAAAAGAGCTGCACAATGTTGTTTTTTATCTAAAGAGTCAATGAAATCATTTACTACTTTTAGTGCTGCTGTAGTTGTGCTGTGTCTTTTACGAAAACCTGATTGAGAGTTAGACAAAATATTGTTAGTAGCTAGAAACTCTTTCAATTGTTCGTTTACCAGAGTTTCCATAACCTTAGCCAGGATGGACAATTTCGAGATGGGTCTGTAGTTGTTTAAATCTGTTGGGTCTCCCCCTTTTAACAGAGGAATAACAAATGCAGATTTCCATAAAAGAGGAATTTCGTTCGTGTCCAGAGAGAGATTAAAAAGATAAGTCAGAGGCGGTGCAATAAAATCTGATGCTAATTGTAGAAAGTAAGGCTCTGAGTTATCAGGACCAGGTGATTTTCTAGTGTCTAAAAGTGTAAGGGCTTTATGCACTTCTGAGACTAAAAATGGCTTAAAACTAAAGGAGTTACTAACTGGATTATGTCCATGAGTAAGACCTTTAGGGTGATTCTGATGCGAAGTGTTGAGGGAGTTAAACAATGAACCAGAGGCAATAAAATGCTCATTAAAACAGCCAAGAATTTCAGCCTTATCAGATATTTTACGTGAGTCCTTAAGAATACATGGTGGCAGCTCAATGCCAAATTTATTTCCAGCCAGTGATTTAATCGTCTTCCAAAATTTTAAGGGGTTATTTAGATTGTTTGAAGATTCTATTAGATAATGGTCTGCTTTAGCTTTTCTAATAGCAACTGTGCACAAATTGCACAGTCTCCTGAACAGTAGCCAATCTGAGTCCAGGCCTGTTTTCCTGGCTTTTGCCCAGGCTTTATTGTGCTCGTGAAGAGAGTTGGCTAAGTCTACAGTGAACCATGCATTTTTACGGCCTTTTACTCTATATTTTTTGAGGGGTGCATGCTTGTCAACAATTTCTTTAAAACCATCATGAAAAAATCTCCAAGCATTTTAAACATCAGCAAAAAGATACATTTTATCCCAATCAAAATAAAATAGGTCATAGAAAAACCCTTGTTCCGTAAAATATTTCATGTCACGCTTAATGATGATATGTGGCTTGGTTTTGGGAATTTTGGTGTTTCTGACTGTAGCAACAACACAGTGGTCACTAATGTCGTTTGCAAACACCGAAGCTGCTGAGTATCTATAAGGAACATTGGTTATAATAAGATCAATTAACGATGATTTTTCTGGACATTTCAGATTAGGTCTAGTAGGGCTATCGACGAGCTGAAAGAGGTTTAGCGAGTCACAGTAAGCTTTAAAATCATCAGCTACTGGATGTAACCAGTTCCAATTTAGATCTCCAATGACTACAATCTCATTATAATTCAGACCTGATAAAAGCTGCATTAAAAAAGGCAGAGCATCCTTGACAGCTGTAGCGAATCAGCTCTATATTCTTCCACCATTAGGTAGCGAATCAGCTCTATGAAATATTAATAATCAATCATAACTTGTTATAATCGATTATGAATATTTGGATCAGTTAATCGGGTTAACTTGATGTAGCTACATTAACATTACAACCAAATACTCGGTTCATCCCGTGAACACTCAATTTTGGTTATTAATTAATTAATTAATAGAAATGTACATTTCCGGGGCAAGGGAAATGTCTTTCTTACTAAGTATTAAGAGCAAGTAGTCAAAATCTATGATTAGTGACTTTAGATATGAGCTTGAGACACAGACAACTTTACATGTGACATGAACAAGACTTTATTAACTAGACTAAACATTTAAACTAATCTAACATACATATACATACATTCATACAGTTTACCAAGGGAAAGAGGGCTGAAGCAGAATACAGGAAGGCAAGAAGTTATAGCATTGTTTGAAGTTCAGCAGATCAACAGCCTGAGCAAACCATCATATTAGTTCTGACACGCCCTTTTTAGAAAGAGGTTAAGGATACTTAACGTATCAAATAATGAGACTAAGTTTGATACTTGCATGTCCCATTTGAAATAAACTGTCCTGATGCAATTTGTTGAGGCTCCAGTTGATCTTTGATGTTGTCTTGATGAGAGAGAGAACCAGTGAGAGTCAGAGGATCTTGGTGAATGGGCAGTCAAGGCCGTAGGTAGCCTGGCACATGCTTGGGAGTCCTTGGGGCCTTCTAGTGTGGCATGATTCAGCGAGAGAGTGAGAGAGCACAAGGCTCAGAGGGCAAGAGAGCAAGAGATAAGCGACAGGGCTAAGAGCGAGCTAAGAGAGAGAGAGAAGAAGTGGGCGCAGCAATTTTATACCCTCGGGAAACAGGTCCCACCTCTCATTGGCTCGACCAATAAGAAGGGTTTGAGTTCTAGGTGGGAATTTGGTTTATTGCTCTTTGTTGTAAAATTGCCCATTGCATGTGCAAGAAAGAAAATAGGAAACATACTGGTAATACTAATGTGTTGTTGTTATCGACATATCATGTACACAGTCATTTCAATCTTCAAAATACCAAGTTATAGAGACCAAATATGCCACACATATGATTTTGGTTAACCATAGTATGCAAAGTCTGAAACATTAACCCATTAGTTTGCAAGAAAACATAGATCAAGCACATTTAAGGGAAAATGTGAGATGGCACATTAGATACATGTCAATATTTATCACATGGATATATAGAATATATATATAGGATTAACAGGGTTCATTTCTCTTTCTCAGTAAGAGAATGAAGGGAGGGTCAGCACTTCTCTGAACATTCCTTTGGAGGTCGTAAAAGTCTCCCTTACTCTGGGCAGGAGAATGATTCCTTTGTTCCGTCACGGCTCATTTGCATGTTTCTGGCTGGGTTTATGACGGTAAGAGATTTTGGGCTGAATGACTCAAAAGATAGTAAAACATCGCGTAATATCATTCTACAGAGATCTTATATTCGAATTCAGCTCGGACAAATCGTAAGGTTTAATTTGATACCAAGAAAGGTATATTTAGTACACTTAATAAGGGAATATACACTGAGGCTATTAAATATGAGGCCTCAGAGTTTAAAACACACAATGAAACAGTTCTAACGAGTTTGATATACCTCAGAAATACACAACATACAGGGATTACACGTATTTCATTAGCAATATGCAGTTCTGTGTTTAACTGAAAAACACACACACACACACACATTTTTACGTTCAAAGTTTCCCCCTTCCTGTCCACACGATAAGCACGTGGTGAGCATGCGGATGTCACATGCGGTTCTCTGTCAATAGTTCATTGTCTCTTTGTCAATACATTTATTGTGCTTGTGGAGGCTGGTTGGCGCTATTTCAGTGATTAGGGGGGTTTTTAACAGTAAGTTCTTGTTTGTTCAGGAATCTGTTAAGGCACTGATCCTCCGCCATACCTTACAGTCCCCCTTTTTCGCCAGGTGGTGTCCCTGTTGGAGACATCATCGGACGACAATCATCACAATGGCGGATGGCAGGTGAATCATGAGGGTTTTGTAGCAGGTGGTTGTTCCACGGTGGGTGATGTAGACAGTAGCCACATCCAGGTCTCTGCAGCAGGTGCAGAGGCAGCAGGTGCAGAGGCAGCAGGTGCCTTGACAGTGTGTCACCTGTCATTATGAAGTCAGTTCGTTTGAGGTAGGTGCTTGTTTGTGGCTGCAGGGAGTGGTTATGGGCATTGTGTAGTGTGGAGAGAGTTTCAGACTGACCTAGTACTGGTAGCAAAAGGGCAGCAGGTGGCCGTTCAGCCCTTGGTTCGGCACCTAGTCACCAGGTGTCTGAAGTCTGCAGTGTTACTCTGCTCTGGCAGCAGTGCTGACTTGAGCTTGCCTGAGTGGTGTTGGGCAAGAGTCAGAGGTTTGTTCTTCCCAGTACTCCTCAGGGGAGTTCTGTTCCAGGAGCTCTTTTGCTAGTGCTAGCAGCTCTTGTAACTCAGAAACAGGCGTTTCTAGCTGTCTTTGTGCGGCCTCTGTTTGGCACCTGTTTGAAAGGTGTACAGGAGGATGTTGTTGTAGACTGCTGTGGGACGTCCTGTGGTGTTTGCTGGGTGAGGCCTTGTGTTTGTTAAAGGCCTTCTGTGTCAGGTCACGCAGTTGTTGGATAGGCATTGTGTGGGGGCAGGCCATAATGCCTAAATGGTGACTTACCATAGGATGGAGGTTTCGGAGGAAAAGGCTCTTGAAGCTGGTGTCCTCCTCCATCCCAGGTTTGTTGCGAGCTCCGAAGTAAGCTCGTCTGAGTCTGTGGTAGTAAACATAGGGAGTTTCATGCCGACCCTGTTTGGTGTCTAGGGCAGCGATCAGTCCGTTTTTAGACTCTGAGAATTCCCTTATGATGGCTTGTTTCAGCTGCTGGTAGTTAGACTGGATGTTTTCTGGCTGTCGAGCCAGAAAGCGTCGCAACTCTGGGCTGGATGTGATCCAGATCAGATGAAGTCTATCTTGATGGTTCACACTCATCAAAGACTGCAGGTGAAAGTCAATGTCTCGCAGGTAAGCGTGGACGTCGTGGTCTCCTGCAAGCTCTGGTGTAAATGCAGGGATATGTCTGGCCATTCGGTTGAGGTCTTTGAGTGTCGCTACACGTGTCGTTTCAAGATTCGTCTGAATCAATCCTTTTCCTTCCGCGGCTGCAGAAGCTTTAAGGAAACTGTCCGATGACGTGTTAAGCATAGGGGTTTGTCTCCCCTTTGTAAATCTGTGCTTGGCTGGGGGAGGTTTCTCTGCTGATTGCAAGTGGGGGAGTGAGATGTCTCTCCTGCTGTGGTTCCTTTTGCAGCAGGTAAGAGTGTCTCAGTTCTCGTTGGACCATGTCAAGTTCATCTTTGGTGTTGTCCAGCTGCTGAGTCAGCACTTTAACTTCAGCTCTGGACACATTCAGTTGACCTTCACAGGCCATGATTCTGGCATCTTTGTCCAAGAGTTCAGAATTTGCTGTTTTTAACAGTGAATCTTTGTAAAAAAGTACCTTTTCCAGGTGCTCTCTGGCCGTCTTTTCCAACTGCTCTTGTTGTTTAGCAGCTGTCAGAGCCGTTTGAAGTCTGTGGATTACCTCCTGTGACTCCTTTCTGCCAGGGTCCTTGTGTCTGTCCTGAGCCTCCATCTCTAGCTGGTCTATGCGGTTTTTAGCATGTGTCAGCTCCGTTTGGGACTCAGTGATCTGGCGTTGGAGGTTGTTTACCTCCTGTTTCAAACCTGTGAGGTTGTGGGCCAGGACGATAACCTCAGTCAGATATTTGTGCTCATACCTCTGGTTTGAGTCGTCTGTCATTAGTTCTTTTCCCTCGTTTTCCAGTTGCTTTTTGTTCTGTTGCTGAAGGTCGTCAGCAGTCATGGATAAAAGGGTGTTCCTCAAAACACCTAGCCAGTCCTTTTGGCCTGCCATCTGGGCAGTTAGGCTGAGCATCTGCAACATTTTGGCACACTTCTGGTGAGAGTAAGGGCAAGAGACTAATGCAAGATCAAACAGAATTTGGAGCTAAAGGCAAAGTGAGACAGCAAGGTGTATAATGTACAGCTAGGTTTTGCTAGGTGTGGTTAACAATTGAAATGTGTTCCTGATTATTACTATCTAAGCTGCAAATAGCAGGATGCTCAGATTTGTGTGGATCTGAGTGGCTTTGCTAAAAGAGCGTAAGCCTAGATTTAATAAATGACTTAAGATGTTTCTTTGGGTCAAATTATTTATCAGCACTTACTGATAGCATACAACAGGCTTGATCTTTGAACACACGAAGAGGAGAAAGAAAGAGGAAGAAAAGAGCTTTCCTATTAGATTGTGTCTATTAGTGGTGCTCAAAATTATGGCATAGAAATCGTCTAGATTACTAGTGTAGCTGGCTCATAAAATTTAAGCAACTTGTTGCAAATAAACACAAAATCGAGAGGAAAAGTATGTCTAGTTACTTTTGCAGTTTTATGGGGAAATAAAACTACACTAGACCAAGAGGGTTAAATGGGAAAATGAATAGCTGACTTCTATTATTAGTAAAAATAATAAAAAGGCTTGAAGAAGTGATTAAAATAGCAGAATAACCTTGTATTGGGAATAATCAATAGCACTTATGATCAACAATTAGATTTGCTTTGGACATCATTCTATAGTTGGTCACAGCTGTTACGTGTTCAAGACCACACAATGTGTTTGTCCCTCTATAAAGTTTAGTCAACGTGCCATTGAAAGTTCCCAATAACTATAAAAATTATTCTCTATCTAAACAGTTTACATGTAATTAAGTTTTTAGATTTAATTAACAAAGTAACTGCAAATTTAGCTGAACAGCGTTCAGTAAGGGATGCACCTGAAAGGTGCAGGTGAAGTTAGATGAGAAGAATTAAAGTTAAGGAAAGAGAAAGTGAGAATTCAGAAACCAGAAATGGGGTTAAAGGAAAATGGTTTAGATCACTTCACTCTGCATGCACCCAAGCTGTAGATAAAGGCTTCATGTAAATTATGCTAGCAGCTAACTGTTGAAGCTATTAGTTAGCTTAGCCTAAGCTAAGGGGCTGCTAAGTTGGGTTAGCTTAGCCACCTAGGCTGGTTTGTTTACAAAATGGCGTCGGAAGGAAACACATGTGCTATCTGGAGTGAGCACTTCCTGTGACAAGTCGTTGTCATGGGAACCAATGCACTTCAGAGTTTCAGTGAGTGAAACACAGTTTTGATCACCAGGAAGCTAAGCCTTTTAGATGCACAGATAAAGTTTCGATGAGGGACATCAATCTAACTATAATTTGTAAGGCCTTTATACTGTGAAAAGGGGAGCATCGCCCAAATCTACATTTATATAACACTGTACTGAGATTTCTTCCTCAGAAACAGGTTAAGCAATCAATTCTGGTACAGTTTACATGCCGCTGAGCTGAGATTCCTTCATCAAAACAGACTTACACTTTAATACTGAAATTAGGGTTTCTCCGCTAAAATCATATTACTCGTACACTGATACCTTTTGAAAATATGCTTAAATGTGTTAAGACTCTTTCAATTACAGTAGAGATGTCAATTCAAGCCATCACCTTATCCGCATCCAAACAAGCCAGCAACTAGTGAAGCAAATGCCGTTTCGCATGTCATGTCCTATTCTGACCGGAATTATTCAATGCACACTTTTAGGTTGACAGTGGTTCCATCTCATAACCTTTGTTTAATCATGCCCGCATCATTCTCCACCATTATGTAGCGAATCAGCTCTATATTCTTCCACCATTAGGTAGCGAATCAGCTCTATGAAATATTAATAATCAATCATAACTTGTTATAATCGATTATGAATATTTGGATCAGTTAATCGGGTTAACTTGATGTAGCTACATTAACATTACAACCAAATACTCGGTTCATCCCGTGAACACTCAATTTTGGTTATTAATTAATTAATTAATAGAAATGTACATTTCCGGGGCAAGGGAAATGTCTTTCTTACTAAGTATTAAGAGCAAGTAGTCAAAATCTATGATTAGTGACTTTAGATATGAGCTTGAGACACAGACAACTTTACATGTGACATGAACAAGACTTTATTAACTAGACTAAACATTTAAACTAATCTAACATACATATACATACATTCATACAGTTTACCAAGGGAAAGAGGGCTGAAGCAGAATACAGGAAGGCAAGAAGTTATAGCATTGTTTGAAGTTCAGCAGATCAACAGACTGAGCAAACCATCATATTAGTTCTGACACGCCCTTTTTAGAAAGAGGTTAAGGATACTTAACGTATCAAATAATGAGACTAAGTTTGATACTTGCATGTCCCATTTGAAATAAACTGTCCTGATGCAATTTGTTGAGGCTCCAGTTGATCTTTGATGTTGTCTTGATGAGAGAGAGAACCAGTGAGAGTCAGAGGATCTTGGTGAATGGGCAGTCAAGGCCGTAGGTAGCCTGGCACATGCTTGGGAGTCCTTGGGGCCTTCTAGTGTGGCATGATTCAGCGAGAGAGTGAGAGAGCACAAGGCTCAGAGGGCAAGAGAGCAAGAGATAGCTGACAGGGCTAAGAGCGAGCTAAGAGAGAGAGAGAAGAAGTGGGCGCAGCAATTTTATACCCTCGGGAAACAGGTCCCACCTCTCATTGGCTCGACCAATAAGAAGGGTTTGAGTTCTAGGTGGGAATTTGGTTTATTGCTCTTTGTTGTAAAATTGCCCATTGCATGTGCAAGAAAGAAAATAGGAAACATACTGGTAATACTAATGTGTTGTTGTTATCGACATATCATGTACACAGTCATTTCAATCTTCAAAATACCAAGTTATAGAGACCAAATATGCCACACATATGATTTTGGTTAACCATAGTATGCAAAGTCTGAAACATTAACCCATTAGTTTGCAAGAAAACATAGATCAAGCACATTTAAGGGAAAATGTGAGATGGCACATTAGATACATGTCAATATTTATCACATGGATATATAGAATATATATATAGGATTAACAGGGTTCATTTCTCTTTCTCAGTAAGAGAATGAAGGGAGGGTCAGCACTTCTCTGAACATTCCTTTGGAGGTCGTAAAAGTCTCCCTTACTCTGGGCAGGAGAATGATTCCTTTGTTCCGTCACGGCTCATTTGCATGTTTCTGGCTGGGTTTATGACGGTAAGAGATTTTGGGCTGAATGACTCAAAAGATAGTAAAACATCGCGTAATATCATTCTACAGAGATCTTATATTCGAATTCAGCTCGGACAAATCGTAAGGTTTAATTTGATACCAAGAAAGGTATATTTAGTACACTTAATAAGGGAATATACACTGAGGCTATTAAATATGAGGCCTCAGAGTTTAAAACACACAATGAAACAGTTCTAACGAGTTTGATATACCTCAGAAATACACAACATACAGGGATTACACGTATTTCATTAGCAATATGCAGTTCTGTGTTTAACTGAAAAACACACACACACACACACATTTTTACGTTCAAAGTTTCCCCCTTCCTGTCCACACGATAAGCACGTGGTGAGCATGCGGATGTCACATGCGGTTCTCTGTCAATAGTTCATTGTCTCTTTGTCAATACATTTATTGTGCTTGTGGAGGCTGGTTGGCGCTATTTCAGTGATTAGGGGGGTTTTTAACAGTAAGTTCTTGTTTGTTCAGGAATCTGTTAAGGCACTGATCCTCCGCCATACCTTACACAGCTGAGGGTGTCCTATAGCAGCCAACTACTGTAATGTGAAGAGTCCTAGAGACCTCAAGATCAAGAGCTAAGAATTCAAATTGCTTACTCACTGATTTGGATACGAGCACATTTACACTAAACTTACTTTTGATATATACTGCGACACCCCCACCCCTTTTGGGACGATCAGTCCTATATACAGTATAACCATCAATGCCGATATCCTTATTCAGAACAGATTTGTTTAGCCAAGTTTCTGACATAACAATTACATCAGCATCAGTTGAGAGTGCCCAAATACGAGTCATATCCATCTTTGCGAGCAAGCTGCGTACGTTCAAGTGAATAAAACCAAGACCGGCCCTAGATTTAAAATCATCAGGGGTATTAAAACTTATAACAGAGTCTGGGCCTGGATTGGGTTGCACATTTCCTGAAATCAACAGCAACAGAACAATTAAACACCTCAACTTAATAGGTTTAAGTGATTGATTAGAGGATTCTTTCCTAGAATGTAATTCTAGTACAAAGCTGCGAAGGCAGCTTTCAGAAAAAATAAAATTATCTTGTAAGGCCATTACACTGATAAGACAGGCCAAGTCCACAGCGTCAGAGAAGAACAGAGGCAGGAGTAGTGATTTAGTGTCCGACGCACCAACTGATGTGCACGTCCCCAGCGTATTGTGGCGGTATTTAAAAGACCTGCATAGGAGTAGTTGGTCCTGTGAAGGCTTCCACACATTCCGCTCAAGGTTAGCAAACACAATACAAAAAAGGGCAGCGCCATTTCGCGTTCCGTTTCTAGTCGATGCCTTAGTGATCCAGTCCAGGTTTTTCCAACCTCCTGAGACAGATGATATTGCGTCATGTCACATGTAAACAGGAAGTCAACCCAATGAAACAGTGCTGTGAAGAAAGTGATTCAAAATCAGAACCAGTCGGGGTTTAAAACAATAGGCATACAATTTCAAGCACAAGTCCTAAAGGCAAGAAAAAAGCACTTCCCTTTGTCGTGAGACCTTTAGACTCATGAGACTCAAACGGCGTGTCTGCGATCTGGCTCCGTTGATAGGATACAAGTTCCTCCCTAACCGGGCGATCCAAGTCATCCAACACGGCAGAGAGTAAGTTACAATTCAGTTGGATCCAAGTTCAATGTATGATGGACTGGTTCCTTTATACACCATTGATTATGAATAAATGATGATTACAGAAGATGCCCAGTGTATGTTAGTCCCAGCACAGATTACTGTAAACCACCTGCAATGTTCGTCTGTCAGATTAACTATCGATTTACAGTTTAGAGACAGTGACCTAGAGACAGCACTATTGAGAGACAATGACATTGATTACAAATCACACAGACAGAGCTGAAGATGAGTGGAGACATGCTGCCATCTTGGTTTAGCTGAAAAATGAATGTTAAATGTTAAAATGTGAACCGCAATTATGGCGATGAGTTGGTCCTGTCACTTTCTGTGTGACTCCAAGAGAGTTGAGAATATCGATAAATGCTAATCCCAATGTATAATTTTCATTATCTATGTGAATGTTGAAGTCACCAACAATTAAAGATCTATCTACTGTAACTACAAGATCTGATAAAATTTAGCAAATTCACCAAGGAAATCAGAATAAGGCCCGGGTAATACACTGTAACAAGGGTAAAAGACAACATCGTTTTTTTATTTATATCTGACAGTGTCACATTAAGCATTATTAGTTCAAAAGACTTACATTTATATCCTGTCCTCTGAGTAACACCAAAAACACTGTAAATTGTAGCAATATCTCCTCCTCGACCCTTCAGACGAGGCTCATGTTTATGACAATAACCTGGGGGAATAGATTCATTTAAACTAATATATTCATCCGGTTTAACACAGGTTTCAGTCAAACAGAGTGCATCCAAATCTGTAATAATTTCATGAACAATTAGTGCTTTGGTAGAAAGAGATCTATTGTTTAGTAGCCCTATTTTTAGATGATGTTTATCTTTAATTTGTTTGTTTTGTTCAAGTTTGACCTTAATCAAATTTTTTTCTAAATGATTTAGTGAGGGTTTTGAGGTTGGTATGGGGAACAGGCACAGTCTCTATGAAATATCTAGGAGATACTGTCTCTATGTGTTGTAGTTTATGTGACCTGTGTGACGTCTCAAGGCAGCTAGCAGACGTTCAGATTAACCAGTTTGTCTGCTTCCTGACCTGGGCCCCAGTTAGTCCAATACTATAATTATTAAGACTATGAGCCAAATTACAAGAGAGGAGAGTGGCACCTTCCCTGGAGGGATGGAGTCCGTCTCTCTTTAGCAGGTCAGGTCTACCCCAAAAAGACATCCAGCCATTCAGTGACACTAATCTACTATAAACCTCGTCATCACGACGAGCAGGGAGGGGACCAGAGTCTCTGACATAGTTTTTGCAAATTCACACACCTCTTTAACATTATCTTTAGTGATCTCCAACTGGTGAAGCCGGACATCATTAGTGCCGACATGGATAACAATTTTAGAAAATCTACGTTTAGCATTAGCCAGCACTTGTAAATTTGATTTGATGTCAGACGCTCTGGCACCCGAAATAAAATGCTCCTGAGCGGTGATGGTTTGAGATTGATGTGAATCCCTCATGCAATTGTTTGTTGTTGCTGGTTTTTCTTGATAAGCGGTGCTTTGAGATCGATGCAATAATCTGTGTAACACAGAGGAGAAAATACGGGTGGCAACTGAAAAATGCACGCAGTTCAATCGCGATAAAAATAGAAAAAGGATGCAGGTGGAATATGCGCGCAGTTGAATCGCGATAAGAGAATAATGCGAGGGAAAACTTGATGCATGCTTAAAAATGGCAGATGTTAAGGATTAAGGCTGAAAACAGATATATATAAGCAATGCTAAAGAAAAACTCTAGCTAGGCGCCAGCAGCAACAGGTAAGATACACGCAGATGAAACAGTAGAAAAGTGGAAAAACCTGAAATGCGGTAAAATGACAAAGGAGATAACGATGAACGTATGAGTATAAGAATAAGCAATGCTAAGCAGCCTAAACAGGCTACAAACAAACACTCATGCAGCGTGTCGTCAGCAACAGGAAGTCCAGTGAAAGGGGATAAAATTATTTTTTTTTTAATTCTGATATTTTATCAAAGGATGGCCCCATACATATCCACAGAGGTCTGGGCTAATTCCCAAATATTCACTGACCCTAGAAGTGCCTCTGCTGCTCTCTCTGCTCAATGCAAGGTTGCATGGATGGGCGGGGAGTTTTGCCCAGAATTGCCATATCGCCAACACCAACAGATTACTTCAAATTGTAAATAAAATAGTATTAGACAAAGTTGGTCCTCACTGAAGTGCTATTTAAGGTGATTTTTTTAACACCATGCATACAGTAAAATGTGCAGAAAGAAATCAATGAAATAGGTATTTATAGTGACCTGAGCATCATTTTGCATGTTTGTTAAGATTCCTGACACGTCTTTGAAGGGCAGGATTTTTGAGAGTGTGTGTCATTGAGACTAGCAAAATTAAGCCATCTGAAATCACTTCAAGTGCCTTTAATAAATAAAGAAAAATTACTTGTAGACCCCTGCATTCTGGTACATTTGTCTGCATTCCTCTAGCTGTTTCTGAAACCAAGTATGTGGCCTTGTGAAGGTCATCTAATGTGTTGATTCTCATAAACAGCTGACAGAAAACGAGAAGGGCGCTGAGTGGCTCTGATGCAGAATTTCATTTTGCAGAACCAAAGGCCTAAGACCAATGCTTATCTAAAATTATTATTTTGCTTCCCTGCAAGGACTGCTTTATTTACTTCTGTATATGCAAATGTAATTTAGATTGAGCTTCTAATTAGTGTAACCTGGTAATACAGGATTTTAATAAATGAAAATGATTTTCCATTGGTAGTTCTTGTTTGATGTTCTCCTAAATTAATCAATTACACAGAACTGCATTTCTAAAACTAAGAAAACGTGGCTAGATTTAATTTGCAGATAACAGATAACACACGCCCACATGCATTACAACACACATTCACACATGCACACTCACTAACACTGAGACACAGAAATTTCACAACTGCATTTAAATTTTCTGTAGATAGGAGCTTGCAAACTCAAACTGTCATCCACAGATGTGAATGTGCACTGCAAGCTAAACACTACACCCTACGAGTGTAAAGGTAGAGACTGTAAGAGTATGTGCCTTTAACATAATGGCGCCTGTTAACATAATGGCACCTGACACATCAGCACACAGCACTGTGTTAATAGTACATATCTAGTATTGCAAAAGCACATTTTTCATCTATTTATATTCTCTTACATCCATCCGCCCATTCGTCCATGAAAATTGCAGTGGTGCTGAGCTTATACACATACAAATATGTGGATTGCTAAAAGGAAATTTAGACTATTTAAACTATTTTCCAACAAGACATTTATGTGACAAGGCTTTAGGTTAATTCTGTTTATTTGATCTCTTTTAAGAAAACAATCTAAATAAAATGTAAAAAATATATTTTAAGCAAACTTTTATCCAATCCTCTATACAGTGAAAATGTGCAGTCATTACCAAAAGGCAATGGTTCTCAACTGGTTTGGCCATCAATTGGCGACCCAATGCAGTTCTTAAGTTGTTTATCATTCAAAAGTGACACAAATTTATTTCCAATCAAACATGGACTGAATAGAATAATGAACAATTTTCTAAATCCATTAACAACAGCAGAAGTCTAATTTACCCGCCTAATGTATGGAACAAACACTTGGTCAAATATTGTTTGTACTGAATTGAAATATTGCCATATTTCCAGGTGACAGGTGAATTTGTGCCAGAATACCATAGACATAAATGGATGCACAGCTTACAATACAAAATATGGTTAACGTTAAAAGTAGATACACCTATTTGTTGCTATCCATTGCTTTTTATTAACTGCATTTAGATTTGTTTTTCCATGCTGTCTGTGACCCAAAACAGACCTTCAACCGACTTTTGGGTCAAGACCCACCAGTTGAAAACCACTGAAACAGATATTCACAAAAACACGTTACATACAATTTCCATTGTCCATAAATGTGTGTGCATGATAAGGTCCATTCTGTTTATTCAATATCTCCCTTAGCATTTTACACATTCAAATGTGAACTCTAAACTTCTGCAAACAAGGTTGAATGCAAGTGTGTAACAGACGATCCTGGGTCAAACGAGGTGTAGCACAGCTCTTCGGAGATTCGTGACCTCTCTCTTGGGGTATTTGACAAACTGACACCCCCTTAAATCGAGTGTCAATCACAGTCTGTCAAATACTCTAAGAGAAGGGTCTAGATCAGAAAAAGAGAGGTAAAGGTGTGAAAAGACCTGATGAGAAAAAAACAAAAACAAGTCATGTTTATTTAGATCAGTCCTCCCTTTCTGTACACCCGGCTGTCAGATGTCCTCAGACAAACCGAAAAATCAGTGACTCTCATGGTTAATTTATTAGACTCATTATTCTGACTGAATATAACAAAGAGTTCCAGAGTGGAGACAAGCAAAATGGCTGAAAATATCTGCTAATTGTGGCAGAATGATTCAAATGAATGCATAAAAAAAGAAAAAGAAATAAAAAAAACCTTATGCAGTCTTAAAATCACACCTATATCTTAATATCGCCTTGTTTTTTTATATTTTAAAGGAGGTGTCTTTCTCTTTTTTGCACCATGCAACTCTCTCTCTCTCTCTCTCTCTCTCTCTCTCTCTTTACTTCTGTTTCTTTATTCTGCTTTGCTCTGCTTAATTATTGTCACTATTATGTCCTTCTAGCCTGGCCGAGTAGATTTTCAAACCTTTGATTTCCTGTCATTCTGGTATGCAGGGCTACTCTCGTGGTCCGGCACTGGTTCGGTTGGGCCGTAGCTCTGGTGTGTGTGTCTTCTCAGGTGCGGATGAGTGTTTGTATGAAGCAGACAGCGTGTGTGTGATCACTAATAAGCGAGCAGCGTGAGGAGGAAGTAAAAGGAGGAAGATAAAAGAGAGGCCCTTTAGCAGGAAATATCTGGGGGATAAGAGACAATACTGTGCACGTTAAAATGGTTATGAAATATATATAAAAAACAAGTTTGCTCTGAGTTTGCAATAAAACCCACAAACTGTCCTGCCAAATTACTCCACTAACTGCAGCCCTTTATGTGTGTGTATGTGTGTTGGTCTGCACAATCCTTGTATGAGGTACATACTGGCAGAACTTCTGACTCATTTGGAATGTTGACTGTTGTAGTCATTTTTGAAATTAGATACATTCAGGGTGCGCACACATACAATGAGACATCTTTCACTAACACGTCAATGAATGTAGTCTTTTCTTAACCCTTGTGCTGTTTAAATTTTAAGTATCACACTTTTTTTGCGAAGTTGTGATATCCTGTGTGAGCAAAGTCAGTAAGTTTTAGTTCAATAGGGTAACATTAACTAGCATTTTCAGGCAAAAGAAAATCCTCTTCGGAGACCAGAACACAACATGAGGGTTAAGCACATCTACACTACAAACATGTACTTGTTTGATGAGGAAAGCTGTAACTTGCAGTAGTGTATTATAGAGTCACTTGAACAATTCTTGTTGAATAAAGAAAAGCAGAAAAGAAAAGCCCTTTACAGAACAGAGTAGTACAGTTCTCACTGTGGAAATTAATGCTTGAACATCTGTGGACTGTGGAAAATGCGTACTACCAACTTCTTGTGGCATTAGCTCTGCACTCTTTGAACAAACTGTTCTATAAATTCAATTGAGATTTTAATTCACATAATGTCACAAGCAAAAACCAACAGTTCTCTGCTTGATATAAATACGCTTGAGCTTTTTCTCTCTCTCTGTGATGAAAATGTTATCCTCAGTAATGGAAAAATAATAAAAACATTCTAATTCGTTCCTACAAAATATAATCAATATCTGCACTCAATCGCAGTATAAAATGAAAAGCTAAAATTAGATTTCTGGTAGATGAAGAATTAAAGCCCTCCTGCTGTTCACTGCCAGCATCTGGGGCAATGAAGTGTGGTTTGCTGAATGGAGAATTGTAAATTATGCGAACAACATTTTAGAAGCAAGGAACTGCCTTTATGCCAGTCTGATTAAAAAGGTTTTGCTGGCCACCCCTCAGTGCCCTTTTATACAACTTTAGTATAGAGGTAAAAGTTTGAGCAGAGCTGTTTTTTGACTCCTGTTGAACAGCAGATCTATTCACAGACTGGTGGTTGATTGGTGTTTTTGAACTGAGCTGTCATGTGTGAAGTTCTGATGGGGACTTTGGATGCTCTGAGGTCTAACTTTGTGAGACTTTTCACACCTTTTCTCTTTGTGCCTAGACTCTGCTGAAGATAATCCATGTGTGATGGGGCTCAGCTGCAACCCTAGACCTTCTCACCAGTCAGGCATCATAGACAGTGATCCATAGTTTTGCTGATCCAAGAGATCAGCAAGAGTGATCCAAAGTCCAGATGTTAACACGGGCTTGGAGCAAAAATGCCAGCAAAATTCAAAATGTCTGGGCAGAAAATGCCCCCATAATGAGTTCTTCTGTGTGTCATCTGATATCAGGAGCGGACTGGCCATAGGGAGAACCAGGACTTTTCCTGGTGGGCCAGCTGCAAAAAAGCCCATGTATTCTATTATAAGAGAGTGTAGTCCATATTATGACCAAGATGATGCTGGCGAGGTCAGCGAGGTGTGCCTCATAGTCTGGCTGGAAGCTTGACGGTTGATTTCAGTGGAGTCCATCCTAAGCCCGAGGTGCAGGCAGTGGACGTCAGAGGGGTTACCAGGATATCATGTTTGGGGGGGCAACATAAACAATTAAAAAAATCGGCGCAAAATTAAGCTATACTACACGCAATCTGTTTTAGTGCATATCTTTTTCTAAGCCAGGAACCCAGAGATAGGCACAGGGCCCCTATTAGACTATAGGGCTATCACATAAAAGTTAGTTAAACCAGGTCAACATTAATAATATGATGATGTTATTATTATTATTATTGACAGATTCATATATCAGATCACGGTGATTGCCTGGTGATGAGTGACGTGCTACACGAGTAGGCAACCGAGACGAGAGAGTTTTTTAAATGAATCTGAAGTCACGTTTGTATAGACAAGAGGTAAATTAATTTGTTTCTTCTTCTAAGCTGTTCCAGACTTAGGTGCTACTTTTAGGGCTAAAATGCTTAGTGAATTACTCTTATTAAAACACATTAGGAGTCTAAAGTTATGAAGCTACTTGTAGCCTCTTATAAGATTGTTTGTGAATGCGGCCCCAGGTAAAAAATTTTGATATGCTCATTTGAACGGTATGAGAACAGTATTTTAATGTTATTCTCTGGTTGTAAGTGGCTTTGGATAAAAGTGTCTGCTAAATGAATAAATGTAAATGTAAATAGTAGGCCTATATAAAAGAAAACATAACATATAGGCTACAGGGGGTCAGGAGACCTAGAGAGTTGAAATAAAAGCTATTTTTGTGAAACTATTAGAATTGAAATTATGATATGATTAGCAGAGGCAGCATAACTTTTTTTTAGTTATTTTTTATTTTTATTATTATTTTACCCTTTTTGTGAACCATTGTAGTACATCCAGTGTATCCTATCTACAGGACCAGTCTGCGGCTAGTCTTGGAAAATTCAGAAACAAACTGATTCATGTCCAGACCTTTTGTGATTTTCTTTTCGTGTGCCAAAATGACCAAATCTCTCTTCCTTGAATGCAGCATTGATCTTCGGAGAGGGGTGAGTATGCGGCTCAAGGTAGAAAAAGACCTTTCACATGCAGCGGAGGACATACCAATGATGAGTGCTGTGACATACAGCTTATGTAAAATGTACTGCTGAATGCACTTGCATACTTCAGAGAGGTTAGCATCAGTGGACAGTTTATTGAGCAACATTGCCTTTGCCACAGCAATTGGTAGGAGAAATGATGTTGCCCTCATTAAATCAACATTTCTTTGAGAGAATCTGGTCTCCATCTCCACAATAGCCCTATCAAGAATGTTGAACATAGCCCTTTTAAAAGTCTGATTAGGAGCAGTTTGGTCATCAGAGTCACCACCATGCCCTATTGTAGACAAGATAACACTACTGACAAGTTGTGAATTAACTATCCGTCTCCTTTTAGGTGGGTTGGTAGGCCTTCTTCCACACTGAGAGAAATGCTCCTCCCAGAATGAATCGCATCGCATCTCCTTCAGTGTGACCAGGGAAGCTGTCACCACTTCCCCTGCAGTGCACAAATCCACTGTTTGTGACTGCAGAATTGAATTGGCTGGTTTCAGCGCACCAAGCACATGCAGAAGAAACTTGCCAGTGTCAAAGAAGTTCTGTCTGTTAAGCTGGGTCAAAAGACCACATGCCTCTGTGTTAATGTCAAATGAAGCACTGTTATCCTCTGCTATCTCAGACAGAAGCCTCCTGATGACATCCTCATTGTGAACAATAGACTTGGTGACATCATAATGACTGGTCCAGCGAATTTCTAGTAGTCTTTTCAGTGTGGGTGTACTGTATCTATTTGCAACATAATGTCTGTGACAAAATGTATTCAGTGAACTGGACCAGTCAAAGAACTTCTTTGCCACAGGTTCTGCATGCATTGCATGTACCACTGCCAAATGGAGTTTGTGGTTGTAACAGTGCACATATGGGATATCTTTACCCACTTTGTTTTGCAGCAAAGCCTGCACACCGCACCTCACTCCAGACATGACAGAAGCCCCATCATAACACTGAGACACTAAATTGTCACCATTGTAACCCAGGTCAGACAGATTAGACAGAATTTGGTCACACACATACTCAGCATCAAGCTGATTCAATTCAATGAGGCCGATTAGGTGTTCCTCTGGGATCGAGTTGCGGACAAATCCAATGATGACTGACAAATTCTCAATGTTACACCGATCCCTGGTACCATCACTTTTAATGCAAAGGCCAGGAGAGTCGGCCTCCTCATATTTGGTCTGGATGTCTTTTAGTACCATTTTGGCAAGAGTTTGAATTATCTCGTTCTGAATCAAATTGGATGTGTATTTCGCGTTTTCGGGAATGCTTTTTGCAATCTCTGCGAGTTTAGGGTTTTTTTGGAGGGTGTAATCAAATAGCCGAATTAAAAGACCTTCCTCATCCCCACCCCCGTGATGGTGCCCACGTAGAGCAAGTTCATTAACCGTCAGAAACTGAATAACTTCCCCAATACTTTTTACATAATATCTGTTTTTTTCAATGTGAGTTTGACCAAGCTGGTGAACAATGGTATTATTGGTCTCTGTCCGGCACTGGTATTCCTGCCACGCAGACATGGCTCTGACGTGCGCAGTGCCGGATGCATGTTTCTGAAAACCACTGTTTTTTATCAGCGATTTTTTCCAATTGTTGTAGCCTACTTTTGTGAATGCGTCATCTCTTTCCGAATTGGAGACACTAAATTTACGGCAGGGAAAGCAAAAGCTGGCATCACGTAAGACAGAATATTCGAGCCATGGTCGAGACTGATTGAAACACCTGAGAGCCTGTCCAAATGGGCGCTTAGGATAGCTACTTATCTTGGGCTGGGATGGGCTATACAAATCTAAGTCAGGGGGAACAGACACACTAGAGCTGGAGGAGGATTGTCTGTTTTGGGGAGGGCAGAATGTTGCTGGCTCCGACACAGATGCAGAGATGGAGGATGGTGCATGTGGATTTTGTGGAGGACATGCGTTTGGAGGATTTGCCGTTGTGGATGCAACAAGGCTCTTCTCAGTGTTGGGAGCAGAGGTACTGGGCTTGTCAGAGGCAGCATGTTCACTGTTACTAGCAGGTGTGCTGAGCTTGACAGAGGCAGCTTGCATGGAGGGTGAATGACAAGGTGCCTGTTTTTTAATGAGCCACTTATGCATTTTTTTATGTTTAATAAAAACTGGTCTAATTATTACATCCAAAAGTCTACTTCATTGACTTCAGTGCCAACTTCATTGACTAGAGACTAGCAATTTAAGTGACTAGCAGGTAGCTAAGCAGCCTGAGCTAGGGTATGTTACCCAACAAATTAATAGCCTGCAAAAATGACAAAAAAAAGTACAAACAAAACTTAACTGTTCAAATACAAAACTTTCATGAAAAGCGTATAAGTACACACTAGCATTAAATGAGAAAATAACAAAGTTGTGAGCAGTGAGCCTTGTAACACGAGCTGCCAACAGATTCAAAATATATATCGTCTGTGTGCAGAGTGACTGTCTGACTGTGACTACTGCGCACTCTGGTTGTTAATGTGATCCGGCAGCAGACTGACACACACCCAATAACGGCCAATAGAAAAGCAATAGGCTACATTTTTTTTAATGAACGTTCTAGTTAGGACTGTTCGTTTTTTATTTAAGGGGCTACTGGAGGAGTTTTGAGATCTATAGTCAAAATAGACTTAGATAAATGTATTTAATTAAATACTACTATTTTTCACAGTCTCATTTTTACTTTAAGATCGGGGTAAAGCAAGGAAAACTAAAATTTACCTCAACAAGGCGGGATAATGAACGACTCTAGTCTCATTCGTGGAGGTGGAAAAACAAGTTCTTTGTGAAATGCAAGATTTATTGTATTAAAATTTAAATGCAAAAGAAAAGGTATGAGTCTGCTGTTTTTGTCAATTTTAAGTTTTAATTTAAAATGTTTGCGATTTTAATATAAATACATGGTTAAATATTGTTCCACTTAATTGCTCGAGCAAATTAATATATACATCTGTATAGAAGTAATGCATTGAATACGTTGATTAAATTGGGTTTTAACGTGAATACGTCTATTAAAGAGTGTATATGTGTACAAAGAGAATCGCAATGCTGACAAAACTTTTTTTTTTTAAATAAAAGTTGCTGATAACTTCTGGATTTGAAATAAAAAAAATAGTGAGTATGCCTATGTGTTTCTGGTACAGTACAGCCGCGGATCAGTTAGCCTACAAAGTAACGCAGCATATGTGAAAGCATCTCACGCTGCTCGTACACCGCATACAGTGCACTGCACACTGCTTTCTCATCGCCGCACATTCTATCAGCTGCAGTTCTGGCGCCTCGATCAGTCCCCGAAAACTCGACGTACATTCACATCATATGTTAATGCAGCTGTAGAGTTACACTCACAGGACACTGCACTTATTCGCAATCACAAAAGTTCATTGTTTGCTCGTGCTTTAAAGCTCTGCCAGGTAAACATTTCATTGGCGTTCTGTTCTGACATAATGCACTTTTTCTGAGCGTGTACGCCGAGCTCACGCGCACTGTGAAACAGCGCCAAAACTGGATTTTTGTTGTGTCAGACCTCACTCATCTGCTAGCGATGGAAAAATATGCACAAAACAATCCACTTTTAAATTGTAATTTATCATCAGATGGACAGATTATTTCTCAAATTCTCAGGGGAGGCAGAGCTTATCCTAGGGGAGGCACTGCCTCCACCAGCCTCCCCCTAGACACGCCCCTGGTGGACGTTGTCATGTTTGACAGTTCTAAGGTGACAGCTTTTATCCCACCTAATTTCCGAAAAACTTTAGAAAATATTATGTGAAGGTTGTGTAAATGTTATTAATTAATGTTGTTAAAAACAGTTGTGAGAAACAGATCTATATTTAAGTGCTTTTTTACTATCAATTCCCAAGTAGGCTAGTATTCAGTTGGTCATGTGATTATAAAATGGTTGCCCCCATGAGCTTTTTTGTTTTGTTTTGCTAGTATCAATGTTTGTTCCAATTTTTTTTCCAAGTAATTTTTTCAACATCTTCAGCACCATGACTCATGGTTGGAACATTACAAATCAATGTTTCTAAAATGTCAAGTTGATAATACAAATGCAGTTGATGGAATATTTTTCGGAACATTAGGCTAATTCACATTTCCCATGAACAGTAATGTAATAAACCTGTATGTTTGGAAAATGTTTTTAGAACATACATTTTTTAGCGGGGATGTCGTAAATGAATTGTCCTGTGTTCAAGAGTTACTGACAGTTATACATACAGTGTCAGGAGTCAGGATGCAATTTATTTCAGTATTTCAATTAAATTAATTCATGATTAAACACACTCATGTTTACATGTTTATAGAATGATAACCAGGTGTAATAACAATTGACTAAAAGTACAACTGTGTGGGGGAATTGGAAGCATTTGATTGGTATTCCTGTAGCTCAACTGTAAGGTCATTATTTTAATTCCCACACATACTGATTAAATATTTACTGAATGAACCATGAGTCACTCTGAATAAAAGCGTCGGCCAAAATGCACAAGTAATTGTTTTTATTTAGCTTTCAGACAGCTGCTATTTGAAAATCTCTTCCCGGATGTAATGATCAGAGATTCAATTTTACTTTGGAGATACAACTTATTTAATGTAAGATGAATGGCACTTTTCCCAATTAAGAAATATTTAATCATTAAAAACATGAAGGATTATTCAGCCTAATTCAAACAGGACAATTAGCCAGCTAGCTGTGAGCTGTTCAGTCCAAACAAGCTTGTCGCTGTTTCTGCATGTCACACCCTTGGCCAAAATCTAGTTGCTTTGAACCTGTTATTGTGATGCTGACTTTAAGGGATAGTTCACCCAAAAATGAAAATTCTCTCATCATTTACTCACCCTTATGCCATCCCAGATGTGTATGACTTTCTTTCTTTACAGAACACAAATGAAGATTTTTAGAAGAGATTCTCAGCACTTTTGTTACAAACAATGCAAGTGAATGGTTGCCAAAATGTGGATGCTCCAAAAAGCATATTTAGTCATCATAAAAGTAATCCAAATGACTCCAGTATTTTAATCCATATCTTCAGAAGTGATATGATAGGTGTGGGTGAGAAACAGATAATTATTTAATTCCTTTTTTTTTTTGCAAGAAATTATTCTCCCTCCCCATTATGGGGCGATATGCATGAAGAATGTGAATCAACAAAAACACAAGAAAAAGAATGCAAGAGTGAAAGTTAAAGTGGAGATCGTCTGAGCTGGAAGATCTTCGTGAGGAATGAGCCATGAGCAATAACCATAAACAAGGCTCTTAACCCCTGGTTGCTACACTGAGAATTCTGCTTGTAATAAAAGAACAGTAAATGGGTTCAGATAAAAGCATTTAGTAGAATGGTTACTTAATCAATGACCTGTTGATAAAAGCTTTTAAGTGAGTTGCAACTAATATGCCAAGAGCTATTGCTGATCTACGATAGAAAGTAAGAGAACAGCTGAGATGATATTTCCATTGCCAGACACATACTGCTTATGTTGTCATGGACATTGGGTTGTCATAGCTGGACAACATTTTGTTAGGTATTAAACTCTAAACAAACTCAAACCATCTCAGAAGTCATGGGTGGTTCGTTTATACCATGCTTTATAAACACAGAGTGCCCCAGGTTCACTTTATTTTCACCTTTGCTGAATTGTAGATATACTGAACAGTGGGCCCAAAAAGTATCACACTTTAAGACTTTATCAAAGTCACACTTTAAGAATGTCTTCATGTCATTTAATTAGATTAAATGGATCAAAGCAAGTGTCATTTGCTGTTCTCAGGTGATTGTTAGAGGATTTATGAGGTTGGTTCCCCTCAAGTTCTCACAGGTGTCCTAGCAGAGTAACCAAAACTTTAGTTCATCACATTAATGTAACTATGGACATGTTCCACTAAAGTTTGACAACCATAAACTGATTTTCCCCTTCTGTCGCTCTCTCCACGTTGTGTCAGAGAAGCGACACTAGGGGTCTCTCTTGAGCGCCGATATTCACCTCTGAACTATGAAAAAAGGCCAATGAGAGTTGGCAACCAGTATTTGCATGTCCCGCCCCCGGAAATACGGGTATTTAAGCGGCGCAAATACGGGAGTTCATTCAGAAAATTTCTTCGGAGCCGATGGTCGTGTTTGCAGACTGCTGCGTTTTACACACCGAGTTCCTGCTATCCTCTGCTGCATACTGTTGGATTCTACGGCGCACAACAGCGGCTTTCTCCTGTTTGCACGGCTGTGCACTTCCTGCCCCTGAGCGCATCGACAGTTGCAGATAAGAAAGATCTCTCACGAGTTCTTTCATTCATAAAAGAGTGATTTTATTTAAAAGAGTAATTTCCTCTAAAAGAGCAAAAAACACAGCGGCGTTGAACGTCCTTTTAAGGACGCGTCTTTATAAAGATGCCTTTCCGCCCCTGTGTTGTTCCTGGATGCGGTAGAGTACTCTCCGCTTCCAACGGCCACAGGCGTTGTCTCGTGTGTCTGGGCAGTGATCACACTGAGGCTGCGTTTGTGGATGGTTCATGTTCTCATTGCGAGAACATGACCATGACAACGTTGCGGTCGCGGCTTGCTTACAACCGTAAGCAAGCCACTCCAGCCGCCCCCCGCGTCGCTCCTTCTTCCCACGGGATTGAGGACGATGCGGCTGGCGATGGAGGCGATTCGGGGATGGCAGCGGGTGCAGCTCCACCGGGTACGCCCCCTCGGACCACCCGCACCCCGGCACGCTCGTTGACTCCCGTCCCCGCTCGAGGTGGCGGCGACTCGCCTCACAGCCAGTCTGCCTACCCTCTTGCGATGGAAGCAGACGAGTTCGCCGCGACATCGGAGGGCGTGGGCTCTGCTGCTGAGGGCTCCTCTGGGCTGCCGCCTTCGGGCTTGCACGCCCAGGAGGAGGCCGACGCACAGATGTCCGATATGCTTTCCAGGGCAGCCAACAGCGTGGGCCTGGATTGGAACCCTCCATCCTCCCCACAGCCATCACGGCTGGACGATTGGTTCTTGGGCATGGGGCGCCGCTCACAGCCTCGCCCCCCCCAGTTCCTTTCTTCCCGGAGGTGCATGATGAGCTGACGTCTTCGTGGAGAGCACCCCTCTCCACTCGTCGCTCAGCCACCTGCTCATCCGCCCTCGCCACCCTCGACGGCGGAGCGCGCCACGGGTACACGGAGATCCCCCAGGTGGATAGAGCTGTTGCGCTCCACTTATGTCCCGGAAGCACTACCACCTGGCGGGGCCGCCCTGTACTCCCTTCCCGGTCCTGTAGAACAACATCCTCGCTCACCGCGAAGGCCTACAGCGCTACCGGATGCGCCGCTTCTGCCCTGCATGCCATGGCTCTCCTGCAGGTCCACCAAGCCAAGGCACTTCACAACATGCACGGGGGTGGCCCTGATCCCGACACGCTGCAGGAACTGCGCTCAGCGACCGACCTCGCCCTGAGAGCGACGAAGGTCACAGCGCAGGCACTCAGGCAGGCGATGACTTCAGACGAGTCCAGAGGACACCAGCATCAGACCTCCTCCTCAGTCACGAACCCGCCCCCTGCCGGGTGCGCGGAACAAGGTAAGTGCTTTGAGTTTATTCTCAGCACCAGAGCCTCGGGACACCACAGCGCCTCCCGACACCGCGTTACCTATTCCGCACCGCTGCAAAGCCCCGCCGGGTACGTCCAAAATACTCGTCCCCTTGGTGCCCCTAGCACGGAGCTTAGAGGCATGGCTTTCACTGCCTAGTTCATCACGGTGGCTGCACCGGACCATCCGACTCGGTTACGCAATTCAGTTTGCCAGGTCTCCGCCCCCTTCGTGGGCGTTCGTTCCTCCGCAGTGCACGGCGAACATGCCCACTCCCTGCGCGAGGAAATCGCCTCCCTTCTAATCAAGGACGCGATAGAGCCTGTCCCTCCGACCGAAACGAAGAAGGGTTTCTACAGCCCTTACTTCGTTGTACCCAAGAAAGGCGGCGGCATACGACCGATCTTGGACCTGCGAGTTTTCAATCGAACCTTGTCCAAACTCCCGTTCAAAATGCTTACCCAGAAACAAATTCTATCTGGCGTCCAGCATCTAGATTGGTTCGCAGCGGTAGACCTGAAGGACGCGTAATTCCACGTCTCAATTCGCCCTCGACATCGACCCTTTCTATGGTTCGCGTTCGTCGGCCAGGCGTATCAGTACAAGGTCCTCCCCTTTGGCCTTTCTCTGTCCCCTCGCGTCTTCACGAAGGTCGCAGAGGCGGCTCTTGCCCCGCTACGAGGAGTGGGCATACGCATACTCAATTACCTCGACGATTGGCTCATTTTGGCCTCCTCGCAGGAATTACTATGCGCACACAGAGACCAGGTGCTCGAGCACCTCGGCCGTTTAGGGTTTCAGGTCAACTGGGAAAAGAGCAAGCTCACCCCGGTCCAGAGCATCTCTTTTCTCGGTTTGGAGTTAGACTCAGTCTCAATGACAGCACGTCTCTCCAACGAGCATGCTCAGTCAGTGCTGGAATGCCTCGCTTCTTTCGAACCAGGCACCGTGGTCCCTTTGAAACGTTTCCAACGGCTCCTGGGGCATATGGCATCCTCCGCGGTGGCCGCGCCACTGGGGTTGATGCATATGAGACCACTTCAGCATTGGCTCCAGACTCGAGTCCCGAGACGAGCATGGTGCCACGGCACGCACGGCGTGGACGTTACCCCCGCCTGCCGCCAAACCTTCAAACCCTGGACAGACCTCTGCTTTCTACGGGCAGGAGTACCCTTGCAGCAGGTGTCCCGTCGCGTTCTAGTTACAACTGATGCCTCCAAATTGGGTTGGGGCACCGTGTGCTGTTCTTCCTGAGCCAAAGACCCGCAGAAGTGCGCAGTTAGGTCAGTGCTCGTGTTTCTTCAGGAGAGGCTGGAGAGGAGGCTGTCCCCCTCCACCCTCAAGGTGTATGTTGCCGCTATCGCAGCCCACCATGACACGGTAGACGGCAAGTCTCTTGGTAAGCACGACTTAATCATCAGGTTCCTAAAAGGTGCCCGGAGGATGACTCCCTCCCGGCCTAACCTGTTTCCCTCCTGGGATCTCTCGGTCGTCCTTATGGGACTTCGGAGACCCCCCTTCGAGCCGCTTGACTCAGTTGGACTCAGGGCCCTCTCTCTCAAGACCGCCCTGCTGATCACGCTCGCTTCCATCAAGAGGGTCGGGGACCTGCATGCGTTCTCTGTTAGCGACGCTTGCCTGGAGTTCGGTCCGGCGGACATTTTCGTGATCCTAAGACCGCGACCGGGCTACGTGCCCAAGGTTCCTACCACACCCTTCAGGGATCAGGTGGTGAACCTGCAAGCACTGCCCCGGGAGGAGGCAGACCCAGCCCTTTCACTGCTGTGTCCAGTACGTGCCTTATGTATTTACCTGGACCGCACACAGAGCACCAGACGCTCTGAGCAGCTCTTCGTCTGCTTTGGGGGACAGCAGAAAGGGAATGCTGTCTCCAAGCAGAGACTCGCCCACTGGGTTGGCGACGCCATTTCCCTGGCTTATCACACCCAGGCCGTGCCCCCCCTTTGCGGGTCCGAGCCCACTCCACCAGGAGTGTTGCGTCCTCGTGGGCACTGGCTAGGGGCACTGCCCTAGCAGACATTTGTAGAGCAGCGGGCTGGGCAACACCTAACACTTTTGCGAGATTCTACAATCTCCGAGTTGAGTCAGTATCGTCCCGTGTTCTCTCAGGTACCGAGCCCGTAGAACTCGGTGGCACGTCCACGATCTGACCGGGTGAATCACTTGCACCCAGCGCCCTTCCCCCTAACCAGGGGAAACAGTGCGCCTTCATTCCCAGGAGATCCCAGGTTTGGGACACTGGTTGACTCCTCCCTAGCCCTCGTGGGTCGTAGTTCTGCGGAGGAACTCGCTGACCCAAACCACTGCGGGTACCGCAAGCTACCCTGTACTGGTATAGGTGCCCCACAGGTAAGGCCTCTTGTTCGGACTCCCCCTGTGTGTAAAACCACGGTTCTGTCCCCTCACGAGTTGACTCCGTGTTTCCCTTAGGCAGTTACAGCTGCCTCGGTTGCCGTGCAGTATGCTTCCCCCCTCTGCGAGGCTGGATCTACCACCGCACTACTTTCCACATAAGACCTAAGTATAGGCCATGCGATGTATTTGCCACTCAAAATTTGCCTCCCCTCCTGGGTAGGTGTGGCCTCCGCAGGGTCTTCTCCGCCCTAATAAGGGCTAAGACCCCCTTCCCTCAATGCGTGTAAGGGCCCCGGCCGTAGTTGCTCTATGCTAGAAACATAGAGAGAAAAGAGGCCCAGCCAGGCTGGCCCGTTCCCATATTGGCGGCCGTCACCTTGTTCCCCCCTCCAGGGTAACGATAAGGAATCCTGATGGCTTAAATGGGGCATTGGGGAAGGGTACGTGCAGCCTGATACAGTTGGTCGTTCTGCACGTAGGAATACCTGCTCGCTCCTGTATCAGCGGATCACGTACACGGCTCAGCGCATGGCTCTTTTTAAGTGGACCCCTAGTGTCGCTTCTCTGACACAACGTGGAGAGAGCGACAGAAGGGGAACGTCTAGGTTACGTATGTAACCTCCGTTCCCCGATGGAGGGAATGAGACGTTGTGTCTCCCCTGCCACGTCGCTGAGCCGAGCCCCTGTTGTGGCCGGACCATTTCCGGCTCCTCAGAAAAATCCTGAATGAACTCCCGTATTTGCGCCGCTTAAATACCCGTATGTCCGGGGGCGGGACATGCAAATACTGGTTGCCAACTCTCATTGGCCTTTTTTCATAGTTCAGAGGTGAATATCGGCACTCAAGAGAGACCCCTAGTGTCGCTTCTCTGACACAACGTCTCGTTCCCTCCATCGGGGAACGGAGGTTACATACGTAACCTAGACGTTTTTTATCTTTGGTTTGAATAGTATATTTATTGTTTAACTGTTTTCACAAGATTCATAAAGCCTTTTTGTGAAATGTTTTGCTTAAGAATTTTGCCTGTTATATCAGCTTTATGAATACACATCCTCAAACGTTTAACACACTTCTATAGCCTCAGAAATGTGGAATATATATATTTTTATATAATCAGACATACAATATATTCACTGCTTAAATTATTAGCCCACAAAGAATAATAATATTTTACATATTTCATATAAAAACTTAAAAGAACAAGTTTTTTACTGCATTCAAAATAAAGACATATTTAGCAAAAAATTAAGCCTGTACTATTTTTATATGCATATCCGTTCACAAACAAAATGCGCCACGGTTGTGAAGATGGTGTCCAGTTTGTCAATTTAGATTTTACATGGTGTATAAGTTAATCTATCATCATTAGATCATATTTGGCCTGATATCTGTCACAGTGGTCATGCTATGGAAAAACAGCCATTTGCGATCAGTGTTTGTGATTCCTTTGTGAAAAGTGTAAAATCTACCAACAGCAACCAAGGCAATTGGGTCTTATAAGAGCAGATGCAATATTGACGGTGATCCGTGAAATATCATAATATATGTAAAATCCTAAATTGGACTGGATCCACTGATCAGGATGAAAATCTTTAAATCTCCAATAATCTTTTGGAAATGGGGTGTTTTAACTAAACAAACAGCATGTGTGTTTGTTTTTTTACAGCTCAATTGGAATGAAATGGCCATTTAAAGCAGTTCTTTTCCGGGATGCCAAAAGAACCTGGAAGTGCCACTGCAGAGTGTATAAATACTTTTGGGGGCCACTGCATTTGGCCATTATAAGTTACCATAAGATAACTTGCAAATAGACTGAGATGCAATGTGCAGTTGTCATAGAGAAAAACCTCAACTGATGTCACGACTAGTCAACACAGGCCCATAGCATGGAATAGTGGTTGAACTAATGATTAGAATGTGTGACCACAACATGAACATGCAATTTTGGTGGGTTCTAGCAGGGTCATCATCTTCTGTTCATTAAAGTATTAGTTCAACCAGAAATGAAAATTATCCCAGATGTGTATGACTTTCTTTCCTCTGCAGAAAACAAATAAAAATATTTAGAAGAAAACTTCAGCACAATGCAAGTGAATGTATGCCAACATTTTTAAACTCCAAACTCCACATAAAGGTAGCATAAAATGAATCTATATGACTCCAGTGGTTAGGTCCATGTGTTTAGACACGATATGATAAGTGTGGGTGAGAAACAGATAAATATTTAAGTCATTTTTTGTCATAAATTCTCCTTCCTGGCCATTAAGGACCGATATGCAAGAAGGAAGGGAATCACTAAAAACAGAAGAAGAAGAAGAAGAAAGTGAAAGTAAAGTGGAAATCGACTGAGAAAGGAGGAGAATCTGTATAAAAAAAGTACTTAAATATTGACCAGTTTCTCACCCACACTTATCAAATTGCTTCAGAATATATTGATTTAACCATCAGAGTCATCTGGATTACTTTTACTCTGCCCTTATGTAGATTTTGGAGCATTACATTTTTGGCACCCATTCACTTACATTGTATGGACCAAAAGAGCTGAGATATACTTCTAATAATATTTGGTTGTGTTCAGCAGAAGAAAGAAAGTCATACACATCTGGCATGAGGGTAAATGATGAGAGAATGAACATTTTTGGATGAACTAAGCCATCCATCCATCCATCCATCCATCCATCCATCCATCCATCCATCCATCCATCCATCCATCTTCAACCGCTTAAACTATGTTTGAATTTTGAACTAAGCCTTTAATCTTAAACATGCATGTGTGAGATTCTTACCCAAAGACATGGAAATGAAAGCTTTACGGAATAGAAAATTAGGAAGGGTGAGAATGGCAAGGATGGTAATTATGATAATGTATTTCTGGAAAGGGAAAGAGTGGGTTTGTTATTGAGGACACATGAATACCAGTGTGTAATTGTGTGTCAGAGGGAGGATGATAACAATTATGTTAATGTGTAGTTTCAGTTTCAGTAGTTTCCAAGTTAATGTAATCCTGCAGTGAGGATAGCATTAACAAATGTGGCTTGCTGTCCCTGGTAGAGGGCTTGAGGCTCGAGAGTTGACCTGAGCTTGAATACCCCACAAAAGAAGCCAAGAAACAGAACAGCAAGTCGCTGGCACCATAGCCTCGTGAGGCATGGAAGTGATGTGTTGGAAGGAATAATAGGAACCGATTGATTTAATGACAATAAAGAATGGAACCTGAAACAATGTACTGGAAGGGAAGGGGGGCACTCGCCTAGCCTTGTGTGCCAGATGGGATGAAGTGCCAAAGAAAATAGAACAAACGGAGCCACTTGCAGAGGAAGCCTCACACTAGGGTCCGCTTGGGGGATAGGGAGGAATTAGAGAGTGACATTAGGATGAAACACTGAAAGACAGTAGCGGTTACGGCTGCATAGAAATGAGGGCTTTGCCATGCCCAAGCAAGGGGGGCTGCCCCCCTGATCGGGCAGGTCTGTCCCAGGCTTGGCAGAAACCGAGCCACCTGGACCAGACCTTAATGTCCCTCCAGATGCAATTTGTTTGATGGGAGGGGCCTGCGCAGCAAATGGGCTAACCCTACGTGTGTGGGGCTCAGCTGCCCTTCGAGTGGACGAGCCCATCCTGTAATCAGTGGGGGACCTCACTGCATTAGAAATGGGAAGGACCTCACAGAGGTACAAACGGGAGAGCCCACGATACAAATAAACGTGAGTAAACTCACACAGCATTCGCAAGGGAGGACCCCCGCTGTGATTTGAACAGGAGAGCCCTTGATGTATGTGTATAGGAGGGCCTTCACAGCGGTATGGACGGGAGGGCTTCTGAGCTTGCTGGGGTGGACCCACGCAGCATCCAAATAGGAGGACCCTCCTGCGTTTTGAACAGGACAGCCCTTGGATATATGTATGTGGGAGGGCCCTCTCATTGGTACAGATCGGAGGGCTTAGAGTTTAGCTGGGGTGGAACCTTGCAGCATCCGAATGGGAGGACCCTCACTGTGAGTTGAACGGGACAGCCCTTGAATGTATGTACCTGGGAGGGAACCTAAAGCGGCCTGATTTTCAATCAATAGGTGGTTATGATTTGTTTAGTATGAGTGGCATAATATGGGTTATGGAGCCATGTGGGCTGAGACACATGGTCTGAAATATGGGCAGAGTTTATGGCATATGAACAGTTGTGGCACTAGGACAGTGCATTTGCACCGATTGTTGTCAGTTGCTGTGCGGGTGATGTTCATTTGGTATGAGTTGCATAATATAGGTTACGGAGCAATGGAGGCTGAGACACATGGTCTGAAAAAGTGCTGCGATTGTGGTACATGAACGGTGGCGGCTCTTGGACAGCATGTTTGCGCTGTTTGCCGTGTAGTGCGAGTTTTTTGTCTGGCCCTAAAAACACCATAGTTACGGCGCTTGGACGGCACATTGCACTGTTTGCAGTGTAGTGGGTGGTTTTAGTCGCATCACCGAAAGGCGCCGCAGTTGCGACACTTGGACAGCACATTTGTGCTGCTTAGGAATGTGTTGAGCCAATAGAAAACATGGTAAAGTGGTAAATGTAGCATCTGTGGATGCCTGAACATAATAGTGTCAGGAACATGTGTAAGACATTGTCAGGAAACGTCTCGGGTTACATGTGTAACCCTTGTTCCCTGAAAAAAGTGGAACGAGATGCTGCGCTGCTAAGCGCTACGGGGAACAACTCTAGCTGTGAACCGAGCTGAATAATGTGTGCAACACGTCAATGAACATTGACCGGAATTTATAGCCTCGGCTGATGTAATCATTAGATTAGTAGAGGAGACATTGCGCTATCAACAGAGGCGAAGAGGTCCTCTTCTGCCCTAAGATCTCACCCAAACTTGTTCCAAGTGGAAAAAGCCCGGCATTTAAAAAGGTCTCGATAACCTCAGGAGAAAGCCCTGTGTCCCTCAGTTGGTACCCTTAGGGGCCAAACATGAAAGCTGGCGAATTCTGGGCAACTACTACCTTAGGGTGGAGTTCTTAACTCCACCGTTGGTATTTTCTGTCTGGACCGTAAATCTGCTCCCGTATACGGGCATCTAGGGATATAACTGACCTGAGTGACAGGAGCTTACAAGAACGTGGGTCTCCTTGATGATTTATGTAAGAGGCTACCGCTGTATTGTCCACCCGCACCAAGACATGGCAGCCTCAGGAGGAGGTATTTCAGGGCCAGAAATACAGCCATCAACCCGAGACAGTGACTGTGACAACCGAGCTGACGACCCTCCTATCCCCTTAAGCTGGACGACCACTTAAGGCCGCTACCCCGCCCGTCAGGGAGGCGTCTGTCGTTAGCAGTCTGCGACAACAAGACGCACCTAGAGTGGGACCCAAGGCAGAAAACCGGGGTCTGAACCACATAGAAAGGGAACGAAGCCTGAGACGCGTAACCCTTTTTAGCCTAGGGGTTTTGGCCCTTGGAAGAAATCCCCTGGCTTTTGGCCACAACAAAAACGGTCTCATGAGTAGAAGGTCCAGAGGGATCACCGTGGACGCGGTCGCCCTGAGACCTGGAAATCGTTGATACTGATAACAGTGCAACCTTGACCTAGCCTGACTTTGCTCAGGGTGATCTGAATGGACTCAATCCTAGCGGGAGACAGTTGTGCCCGCATTGTGATTGAACTCCATACGATGCCCCGATAGACAGTGTTCTGAGTGGGAGAGAGGACGCTTTTCTTGGCGTTGAGCCTCAACCCCAGAGAAACAGATGAGCTAAGACGATGTCCCTGTGCTGAAGTGCCATTTCCTGGAACTGCGCTAGGATCAGCCAGTCGTCTACATAATTCAGAATGCAGATGCCCCGGAGTCGCAAGGAGCCAGCGCTACATCATGCATTGTGAATGTGCGGGTAAAAAGGGCTAGGCTGAGTGAAAGAACTTGACCCTGGAAGACTTCGCCCCCGGAAGTGAACCCCAGGAACTTTCCATGTTGTGGCAGAACTTCTAAATGAAGTATATAAGTGCGTCATAAGATGGATGGTGACCAGCCAAACGAGTTGTAGGGCTTGAGACACGACCGTCTTGACAGGCATCATCTTGGACTTGAACACCCATGGGTAGTTCAAGGTTTAAGATCTAAGCCAGGCGCCACCCCTCACCCTCCATGGGAAACGGGAAGTATTTAGTGTAATAACCTAACTCTCTCTGGAAGGGGAACACATACCATGGCCCCTTTAACCAGGAGATTGAGTTTTTTTTGTTTTTACATAAAAAGAAATCCGGTTCACGGTAGTGAGAACACGCCGTTGAAACACGGAAAAGCGGCGAGTGAATTAAATCCTGACACCCTTATAAGACCCACAGAAAAGAATATATCCGGCAGAAGTTTCCACGCTGCCAGGATCTCTGAGATGGGTATTATATTTTAACACTTCCTGTTGAGGGGTTGTCGAGTGTTTCGCATCCTGAATAAAATGCAGGAACAGCGAAAACACCCAATTTTGATGGAAGCCTCTGCAACCCGAAACACCAAGAGGCGGCGGGAATGGAGGGGCTTCGAGGGGGTACCGGGAGGGGTGAAGTGAAGCACGCGCCCCGTCCCGAGGGGAGCTACCCCCTAATCTAGGCGCAAGACCGTCAGGGTTTTCTCTTACTAGAATTTATAGTCCTGAGGTCTTGCTTCGGGGGCTGGTGAGGGCGGCGAGACTGTCCCCAATCCGTGGGAGGAGGAGCACGACTCGCCACGCTTTGCTTTTGAGCCTCCCTTCAGTCAGGACCGAGGCGGGTCTGAGGCTTGCTCGTCAAGCGCAGAACCCACACTCAGGTCCGTCCAGGAGGTCAGCCTGGTACGCCTGTAAAACAGCATAGTGTGCAGAGCAGCACCAGCCTGACCTGCTGCTTGATAAGCCCTTCCCACTAAAGTGGAGGTTGTCCTACAAGGCTTTGAGGGGAGAGAGGGCTTCTTAAGTGACGATGCCGAGCCCGGCGAGAGATAGCCCGCAAGCGTCTCTTCGACCGGCGGCATCACTGAATACCCCCGTGCCTCAGCACCCACGATAGTCGAATATAATGACGTCGAGGGTATGTGAACACGGGAAAAAAAAAAATATATATATATATATATATATATATATATATATATATATATATATATATTTTTTTTTCTTATTTTTTAGGGGTTCTCCATGAGCGAAAAAGCTCTTCATGGAGGTTATCAAAGAAGGGAAGGGACCCATGAGGCGTTCCCATTCTTAGACTGGAAGATAAAATCTATCCCCTAATTTGGAGCGTTTGGGGGTCTCTTTTTCGCATGGCCAGTCCAATCTGGCAACCGCACGAGTAACAACATCAAGCAATTCCTCCGTAGATTTTTTATCGCGGACGGAAAGCTCGGAGGTGGGAAGAGAATCGCGATCCACCTCATGATCCGAAGAAGCGTCGGAACGCGCTTCGAGATCATGTGAAGGACCAGCTGGGTTTGGGGAGAAAGTGAGAGAAAGGGATCAACCCGTCTCTTGCTCCTCAGCCAAATCCATGCAAGAGCCCCACAAACGATCTTTTTTTTTTCGTGAGTGCTGACTCCCGGAAGCAAGCGAGGCGAGCACAACGCACTCTGCCTGTTAAAGCAAATCGCAGTGCTCGCACCCACCCTGCTGCAACGCGAGAGCAGCGTGCTCTTACCCCCAAACAAACAGAGTAAAAACTGATGTGTGTCGTCTTCAGCTATAGAGCGAAGACGACACACCGTTTGCGGCTTTCAGTCATTCTCTCTTTTTTTTCTTTCTTTTTTAGAAATATATATATATAATATTTTCTAAACAGAAGAGAAAAGAGAACAACGTTTACTGCACACTGCCTAACTGATTCTAACTCCTAACAGAGGAAAGAAAGTTTTGACAGGGTTTGTGAAACACACAGAAACAGAATCGCTCTGAAAAAAGAGTTTCTGACGACTCCTGGTGACGTATCCATTTATAGCCTGGCCGCAGGTGCATCTAATGATTACATCAGCCGAGGCTATAAATTCCGGTCAATGTTCATTGACGTGTTGCACACATTATTCAGCTCGGTTAACAGCTAGAGTTGTTCCCCGTAGCGCTTAGCAGCGCAGCATCGTAGTGAAGCTTTTCGTAAAGGGAACATGCTTGCATGTGCATATGAACAACGTCATTTAAAGTTGATTTGTCATGAAATTAGAAGGCACCTGAAATTTAGTGCCCAGATGAATACCGTAGTCTGATGTTTATTAATTTAAGCATATGGTTTGGTGCTTTGTAGATTGTTTTCCAACGTAATGCAAGTCATTTCATAACTCTACAAGGACGTGTGAAATTGTAGGAGTTCGTGCCTGAGAGTTGGATTTAATAGATACTATAAGAAAACCGTTTGCAATAGTGTTGTAATAAATTCTACAGAAAAACATAAATATTGGAACATAGGGGCCTGGGTAGCTCAGTGGTAAAGACGCTGGCTACCACCCCTGGAGTTCACTATTTCACTAGTTCGAATTTCAGGGCATGCTGAGTGACTCCAGTCAGATTTCCTAAGCAACCAAATTGGCCCAGTTACCTCCTTGTGATTGCTACAATGTAGTTCGTTCTTGGTGGGCCGCGTGGGGAGTTCAGCGTGGATGGCATGAAGCCTCCACATGTGCTGTGTCTCTGTGGCAACGCACTCAACAAGCCACATGATAGGGTTGATGGTCTCAGACGTGGAGGCATCTGGGATTGGTCCTCCACCACACAGATTGAGGCAAATCACTACGTGACCACGAGGACTTAAAAAGCACATTGGGAATTGCCTGAATGAGTTTTACTGTCACTTTGAAAGACAGTGGGACATTCCTGACACCATTGATCAACTCCAGCTTACCCACCATACTGCCCACCCTGCTCCAACCCTTCTCCACCTCCCCATCACAGCAGGGGCCTGTTGCTCTCCACAGCTCCATACCTCAGAGGCTCCCCTCCTCCCCACCACAATGACAACACTCTTCATCTTCATTTTCTCATGGAGAAAAGGGCGCTAGCAGTATATTCAGATCAGACTCATCCCCTCTACTCCTGCTTTGAGGTCCTTCCTTCAGGGCGGAGGCTACGTATACCGTTTGCCAAAAGGAACATTTACAAAAGTTTTAAATCAAATTCTCAAATGAGGCGGGTACTATAGGTGTGTGAACATGTACATGTTGTATCAATTTGTTTTATGTATGAGTGTTCAATCATTTATGTTTTATGTCATGATACCAGTGTCAAAGATGAATTTCTGTCCAGTAAATCTGAACAGACAATAAAGTCAAACAAACAAACAAACAAAGAGAGATGTAAACAGATTATTCAAGAGACAGAAGCCCTGCAAAGCAGCCGGGCCAGACTCTGACTCTCCATACACCTTGAAGCACTGTGCTAATCAGCTGTCTCCGGTGGTCACAGACATCTTTAACACCACACTGAAGACATGCCATGTGCCAGCCTGCTTTAAGACCTCCACCATCCTCCCCGTCCCCAATCAAACAAGGACCACAGCACTTAATAACTTCAGACCTATCGCCCTGACCACTGTGGTAATGAAGTAATTTGAGCACCTTGTGCTGTCCCACCTCAAAGCCATCACTGATCCTCTCTTGGACCCCCTGCAGTTCACTTTCAGAGCTAACAGGTCAATCGATGATGCAGTTAACATGGCCCTGCACATTATCCTCCAGCACCTGGACTCCTCAGGAACTTACACCAGGATCTTGTTTGTGGATTTTAGATCCGCCTTGAACACCATCATCCCAGCTCTGTTGCAGGACAAGCTCTCCCAGCTGAGTGTGCCTGACTCCACAAGCAGGTGGATCACAGACTTCCTGACTGATAGGAGGCAGCACACGAGGCTAGGAAAAAATGTCTCTGACTCTTGGACCATCAGCACCAGTTCCCATCAAGGCTGTGTTCATTCCCTCAACTTTTCTCCCTGTACAATAACAGCTGCACCTCCAGTCACCAGTTTGTAGTTTGAAGTTGCCGATGACACCACCCCATTGTAAATATACTAATAAAACTTTCATAATGTATGGATCTAGAAACTGAAAGAACAGACAGCATTGTGGCACTAACAACTGGAAATGCCACTAAGTTCAACGGAATGTGCAAATCTGTTGTAAATCTCTTCTTTCAGTTTCTGGATTCATAGGGTATGAAAGTTTTATTAGTACTTCTTTAAAGCTCAACTAGTGACTAGTCGGGAGAGTTTACTGTAAACAGATTTTGGTCAATGCAGCATTCTTTGCATGCATTTATGTTTTGTCTGGTTAAAATCAATCAAACTTTAATATGCCAAAGCATTGAGTTTAAAAAGGGAATGTTCCAACTTTCAATAGCATTGGCACGTGCTGCTATATCTAGTGGCATCTACTGTGCCACGTGCCACAAGATATTGCAGCAGGTGCCAATGGCACCAGAACGTAAGATGCCATAACGACAAATGTGTTGCACATCTGGTAGTGACTGACACATGCCATTGTATTTTGAGATACTTTGATGACACTTGTAGAGTCGGCAGCTTAGACAGGCAATTTCATTAGGCAAAAAATGGTAAGTGGCCTGTTTGATATCATGTTTGTGTGTGTGTGTGTGTGTGTGTGAGAGAGAGAGAGAGAGAGAGAGAGAGAGAGAGAGAGAGAGAGCTCTGATGCTCTCAGAGGTACATTCTAATGGTTTTGGAATTAATTTCTGAAACCAAACATACTTCTGTACTGTATGGATCTACAAACTGAAAGAACAGACAGCACCACTGTTTGTAAAACTAATAAATTAATGGTTTCAACCAGAAATAATTAAACTTAATTAACTTTAAAACATTCACAGACTCTTTGCATTCACTGCTTTTGTGTATAAAGAAGGTTAAAGATGTGAAAGTTTCTAGTTTGTAAATATGAATGCAATGAAATTTCAACATACAAATGAGGTTTATTTCTTTGAGTTATGTTTGTTTTTTAAATAGATTTTTATCTACAGTATGAGGACATACTGTGATCTATCAGACCCAGAATGTGGCCTTCCTCAAAACACCAGCTGTGATGTCAACATTCAAGACTTCTAGAACTTCTAGAAGATGCAAAAAGTGCATATATAACATCTATGTGTGTGTGAACAGGTAAAGACACAGATAACATATCTATGTGTGAAGAAACATAATCTCTCTTTGTGTGATTTGATGAAGATAAATAAATGCATGTGTCCCAAACTTTGTTTCCCACTTTCTTCTCTTCTCCTAAAACTCGACTCCTAGAAAACTGGTACTCTGTTCTTATTGACACACAGTGACATATTAGTTTCCAACGTAATGTAATTTCTCAGGCACAAGAAATACATTTCTTGTGCCTGTTTCTTTTCATGTCTGCTGGATAGGTTATTTATAGTAATGGAAGTACTGTTGGCTAAATGGAGGAGACTCGATATAGGAATAACTAAATGTTAGTTTAACATACAGATAAATCCAAGATAATTAATACGTGGTTAAATATGGGTGGTTTTAAATATCATTTATGCAAACAGTTTGGAGCAATGATAGATTAAGATATATATTTCTTTTTTACAATGTGAGAGGATTGGAAGTATACATTAAAAAGTATGCATTAATTAATTTGCTTCTGGAATAGACATAATGTGTTAACAAATGGATATTAATATTTTTGTCATCCTGTATTCATGTTATGATGGACAGCCTTTTGGTTTTAGATCAGCATTTAGCGTCTCTAGACCTATGTTTACACAGAATTGTGAGGTGCCAGTTCATAGATGTCCAGGACACTTGGGATTTCAACTGTAGGTGCTTTTCATATGTAATTCCAGACAAAGGACAAAAGGTGCCAATGTATAATTTTTGTCATATTTCACATTGCTAGTCTAGAAATGATCTAGGACAAACCTGATTGTAATTTCTTTGTGGCAATTGTCCTTTTTCTGTCTTTAAATTTTACAGTTGTAGCCACCTCTCTACACAGACTCGAATAGAATAAAATCACACATAGTTGATCACAATGACATCTCTTAACCACACAGATATAATAAAAAGTTAAGCAGTTTAAATAGTTAAGCTGTCAGAGCACTGTGACCATTTCAATATAAAATTCCTATGTTGTTTAAACAAAGTAATAAAAGACCAACATGGCTTATTGTGGCAGGGTGGAGGGCGGGGCCGGGTCGTGATCCTACACACCCGGTCCCGTATTAGGCTAATTAAGCCTCCTTGAGGGATAAAGGTCGACTGCAGAGGATCTTGCGGGGGAGAGAGATCGTTTACAGACATGTCCGTCATGTGTGTGTTTGTGTCTTCTGTTTTAGTTTATCATTAAACTATTATTTATATTGAAAAGCCGGTTCTCGCCTCCTTCTTTCCATTGATCCCTTTACAGTTATTAAATGACAATGTTTATTTTTTACAAGAAAACAAAATGCATCACATGCATAACTCGTATTATAGTGGAACACGAGACAGACCTATACTACAGTGTAAAACAATCCTTGTTGCTTATCTAGTCAATTTAGGTGTGGGTAGCCTGCTAAAAGCTGATGTCTGGATGCAACATGCTTTATACTGTATGTCAGTGCACGATCACTAACATTGACTAAACTGGCATGTATCGTTGATTGCATCTACAATATGCCTTAAAATACAGTGGCATGTGTTAGTCAACCAGACGTGCCACAAATATTAGTGGCATATGCCTCTAACGACTGGAAATGCCACAAAATTCAGTGGAATGTGTCACAAAAAACTGGAAATGCCACTGGATGTGCCACAAACTCCAGTGGCATGTGCCACAACTTCTAGTGGCACATGCCATTCGCAAGCGGATATGCCACCAGATGTGCCAGAGTCCCACAAGGATATATGAGTAAAGATTGCAAGAAGAGAATGTCATGTCCAGATTTCTCAATAAAAACATCCAGGTGTCCTACATATTTTCAAACTAGAATATAACCAAGGTGAAAGATCTGAAAACAATGACTTTGCAGTTTCAAATGCTCTTCTCTCACTGGGTCAGGAAACTTGTGGATACACCGGGGCTGGTGATGTTGAGTGCATCCTCTCCATTATTCCTGTAAAGGTGAAATCAAAGAAGAGTTAAAGATCAGTAGAGACATATGCTTTCTTAGACGCAGGAAGCACAACCATATTTTGTACAGAGGACCTCATGCATTGATTAAACATGCAAGGAAAGAAGACTGATTTCCAGTTTTGTACTATGGGTCAACAAAGAAAGGAAGCTTGTCTTCCACATATTGAAGCTGCAATGGGGCTACTGATTGGAATGAATGCTCATAAAGCTATGGAACCATGGAAGGTGATAAACAGCAGAAATGATGGGCCTTATGCTGTGAAGACGGCTCTTGGCTGGATAGTGAATTAACCAAAGGAAGAGAGCATCAAGACAAGAAAATCTGGTATACACAGCTATACAGTGAATCGTATATGTGTGGAGAAGATTGAAGATTTGCTGGTGAAGCAGTTCAATCTTGATTTTCCTGAAAGTTCTGAAGAAGACAGACAGTTCATGATGTCTGTGACCAAGTCTACTCAGCTTCTGAATGGTCACTACTGCATGAAATTGCCTCTGACAATTGCCTCGAGAATGACAAGATCCAGATGCCAAACAACTGGGATGTAGCTGAACAGTCTCTCAAGAACCTTCAGAAAAGACAAAAACAAAAATCCTGAGTTCCATGAGGATTACACTGGATTTATGAACAACATCATTGAGAAGGGATATGCTGAGAAGCTACCTGATGAAGAGTTGCACCGTGATGATGGAAGGGTATGGTACATTCCCCACCACTGGGTTTATCATCAGAAGAAGAAGAAAATCTGTGTTGTCTTTGAATGTAATCATCTTATCATGGATTTTCTTTGGATGATCAGTTACGTCAGGGGCCCAACCTCACCAACACGCTTGGTCAGATTCCGTGAGGAGTTGATTGCTGTGATGGTTGACATTTAATCTATGTTTTATCAGGCTCGAGTACTGAGTGAGGATGCAAACTTCCTGAGGTTCCTTTGGCAACCTAGATCAAGATGAAGTGAAGTACAGGATGTGTGTACACGTTTGGTGCAACCTCTTCACCAAGTTGTTTTTCTTATGCTCTTCAAAGAACAGCAGAATATGGAATCAACGACACTACTCCAGAAGCAGCTCAGAACTTGAAGAACTCTTGAAGAACTTTTACATAGATGATTGCCTTAAATCATTGGCAACTGAAGAACAAGCAATCACTCATGCAAGGGATATCAGAATGGTTTGTAAGCAAGGTGGGGTCCATTTGACAAAATGGACTAGTAATAGCAGAGCTGTACTTTCGTCCATACCTGAAGAAGAACGAGCCACTGACATGAAAGAGCTCGATCTGGAAAGTTTAGATTGAAGTGCAAAACAAACCACTCACCAGAAGAGGTAGATTATCAGTTGTTGGCTCTGTTTACAATCCCCTTGGGTTCCTAGCACCGTTTGTGCTACCAGCGAAGCTCATTCTGAGAAACATGTGTAGAGAGAAAGTAGGATGGGATGAGAAAATTGTAGAGAAAAAGGCTGAAATATGGCTGTCCTGGCTGGAAGATTTGCAGAAGCTCTCAAACTTCAATGTTAGTAGATGTATCAAACCTGAAGGGTTTTGGCATGTCAAGACTTTTCAATTGCACCACTTTGCAGATGCTAGTCAGAACGGATACGGGACTGTCACATACATGTTGTTGACGAAGGACCAAGATCAAAAGAGCTACAAATTTATGATGGATGAGTCCAGAGTAGCGCCACTCAAGCAGGTTACTATTACAAGAATGGAGTTGATGGCAGCCACCATCACAGTCAAACTGGATAGAATGTTGAGACAGGAGCTTCAAATTGATCTTGAAGAGTGTACATTTTGGACTGACAGCACCACGGTCCTGAAATACATTGAGAATGACTCCACAAGATTTAATATATTTGTTGCAAACTGAATCTCATTAATTAGAGAGGCTTCTAAACCTTCTCAATGGAGATATGTAAGCTCTACAGGAAATCATGCAGACCAAGCTTCGAGAGGTCTAAATTCTGACAATTTGTTCAGAAGCAAAAACTGGATCAAAGGACCTAGTTTCCTGTGAGTGGCTGGTTCGACCAGAGCATTCAGTGTCATTTTCAGATGATGACAGAGAGCTCAAAAAGGTTTCCACTGTCAACGCAATATGCAAGGTCTGGAATGTCTTGTTTGTTATTATTAAAGCTGGCATCGTCTAAAAAAGGCTGTAGCACATTTAACACATCTCAAAGAAATCCTGCTGGATTTAAGTCACAAGAGGAAGGAGATTCAGATGAGAATCAGTCAAACGGAAAGAGCTCTCAATACACAAAACACTCTAGTACAGAAGGCAATGGCTGCCTACAAAGGCAGTTTGCAAAAAATAACACCTACCATGGAGGATATGGTGAACGCTGAGCTGGATCTAATTCGTTATAGTCAGAAACAGAAATTTCCAGAAGAAATAAAAATGTTGCAACAAGGAAAGACATTGCAGACGATTATATGCAAAGACTGGTGTGCAAAAAATGGCAGATTTACCAGAAGTTAGGCTGCTGCCAGACAAAGCACCATTCACTAATAATGGAGTCGATAACTTCGGACCATTTGAGGTGAGAATAGGATGCTCTATGGTCAAGAGATATGGTGTGCTTTTTACCTGCCTCACCATTAGAGCCATTAATTTAGAAGTTGCACCTTCCCTGTACACATGTGCATGTATCAGTGCTGTATGCAGATTCATTAGCAGAAGAGGTCACGTTGCAGTAATCTGTTCAGATAATGGAACAAACTTCACAGGATCTGAAAATGAGTTGCTTGAAGCATTGCAGAATTTGAATCAGTCAACAATTGAAGAAGAGATGTTAAACAGAGAATTCAGTGGATATTTAACACTCCTGGCACATCTCACCATGGCGGAGCCTGGGAACATCAGATTTGCACTGTGAGAAAAGATCTGAATTCTGTAATGAAACAGCAAGTATTGGACGAGGATGGCTTACATACTCTATTGTGTGAGGTTGAATCAATCATCAATGATAGACTCATTACCCAAACTTCTGATGACCTAAACAACCTCGAAGCCTTGACCCCTAACCCTAACTATATGCAAGACGTAGATGGAAACAAATTCAATACCTGGTGGATCTTTTCTGGCATCGGTGGACGCTGGAATACTTGCCTCTCCTGCAGGAATGTCAACGATGGTCCAGGCTGAAAAGAAACTTTGAGATTAGAGACATAGATCTGATTGATTGAATTGAAAAGTAGCACAATGAATCAACCCATCTCTAAGATATGTCTTCTACAAAAAGATGTCTGACTGTAGTTTGAATAGGAGTTCAAGTTGTGAATCCAAAGACTCTAAAGGTTTATGGCTCTAGATTATCAAGTTTGGTAATTTATATAGTTTGTCTGCCTATACAATTAGGGGCTGGGGATGTAAGAGATCATTTGAATAATTAAAATTTAACACTAAAGGCATACATTTTTTAGTAGATATTTTGCTTCTGACTGAAGTATACTTTTGGCTTTAGTCACCCTGCACTTTCATTTTCACTTGTGGGCGGCTATGTGGCTCAGCTGATTGAGCGGGTTGGCTACTAATTGCAGGATTGATGGTTCAAATCCTGACCCACATGACTCCACATGCTGAAGTGTCCTTGGGAAAGACACTGACCCCCAAGTTGGTTAAGGTTAAAAAGGTGCTATATAAGTGCAGACCATTTACCATTTCATTGTATGGAAAAAAAAAATCGTTTTTGGGGAAACCATCCCTTTAACCCGTGTTCCGGTCATTTTGAACAGGATGACTTTTTTTTTTTTCTTACAAAAAATTATTTTTAAATTTAGTAAATTTTCCTTACAGTTTATGTTGTTGTTTTATTTCACTTAGTTTCATTTCCTGGCCATTGGATATGAATGGATTATTATAATACAAAATACAGAAATATATGGCTGATAAAGCCCTTGGACATATACACACAAAAATTGTCCTCGTAAAACACATAAACATACCCCCCACACACACACACACACACCCACACACTATATATTCTATCCCCTACCCCTAATCCTAAACATCACAGAAAACTTTTGTCATTTTTACATTTTCTAAAAAACATTGTTTAGTCTGTTTTTAAACCCATTTGAATTACAGGGACACTAGGGGTGTCCCCAACCACATTCATAGCATAATTCCCTCATAATTACTAGTGTATATCCTACACAATTTCCTTGTAAATCACAAAAAAACAACTCAGTGTGTGTTGATTACCTTTTTGTGCATCGTCTTACCATGTACACTCTTTGAGAAATATTTCAAGATTTACTTATCATATTAAGTTGTGTTTGGGCTCGTATGAATCGGGATAGTCTGCTGTAAGTTACGATATGCCATTGTCTATGTTGTATGTTTCAAATGTGACAAAAAGCCACTCCTGTTTATTATATTTTTGTGTGTCAGTGGGAATTTCATACACTAATACTTACTACAGTTTGCCTCTGCGTGAAACACATTTGCTCATTGCATTCTACTAATTGAATCCTTTTCAATCTCATCTTTTATATGGTTTTACCACACTGAATATAGTTGTTGTGATAACAAATTGGCAAATGATGAGAACAAAACAGTTCTTATTTTTCAGCAAATTAAAAAGCATTATTTAAGAATTGGTAGGATCAGCTATATATATTGTAAAGTCCAGATTCTAAGCTTTAAAATGACACATATTTTGTTCATATCAAGCAAGAGGTTATTAATTCTTTATGTAATTATTATTATTATTATTATTTTCCCACATGGAGTGCCAGCCACTGGCCTTGTCTTAGCTCAGTTCAATGAATCCTTCTGTCAATATAAAAATATATTTTAAAAATATGTTCAAAAAAGTAGTACATAGCCTGTCATAATTGCTAAAAAAGAAGTTGATAAAAAGACCTAATGGGATATCTTGTGATAATATATGCAGTATGAGAGATTTCTAAATAATCTTTGTGGGTCACTCATTTTTGATCTGGGAACACAAAATGTGATAGCACAAAACGAACACAACACAAGGGCCTTGGATTGGAGGGATCTGGACAAGGTTTTTACTGCCTCAGGTTTGGATCAGATCGGCTGCACTCTTTTCAGAGTGACTAGTTAAAGATAAAGATCATCATGTGTTCAAACCACACCAGTCATGATGACTCATATACACTCATATCACACTCTCACACACATATCTCTCTCACACACAAAATGTTGGTATCCTTATGAGGACTCTCCATAGACATAATGATATTTATACTGTATGAACTATAGATTTGATCCTCTAACCCTACCCCTAACCCTCACAAAAAGCAATCTGCATTTTTAAATTTTCCAAAAAAATTTATTTGAATTGGGGACACTAGAAATGTCCTCATAAACAACATTTATAGCATAATACCCTTGTAATTACCAGTTTGTAATCTAAAAGTCCTCGTAAAGCACCCCCCCACACACACACACACACGTTGGGTTTCCATGTTTTATGCGGACTTTCCATAGACATAATGGTTTTTATACTGTACAAACTATATATTCTATTCCCTAGACCTAACCCTACCCCTAAACCTAACCCTCACAGAAAACTTTCTGCATTTTTACATTATGGGGACATTTGGTCCACACTGCTGCTCACTAGACAAGAAGCTTTGCCCGGTTGTTAATGCCTGGTGAGGGGGTGAGCTTTCAGTATCTCTGTAAATAATCAGATGTGTGTGCAAACACTATTTCAACACTTAACCAGCTAAAGTTGTGGCCATCTCTTAAAGAGGAAGTTGGCTTACATCATGATGTGTCTTAAGCAAGTGTCTTTTCATCATATTGCATGTTTTTTTAGTGTTTCTAATGCAGTGGAAAAGTCTCCTCATTACTTATAATGCAAGAAAGGAGAAAATGCACCTGCCCTGCCTAAAAGATCAGATTAGCCTGCATGTAATTCCCATTCTGGTCAAGGCTGGTTTATGCCATTTTTGTGCGGGTGGACTAGCAAAGTTATGCTTTTCACCAGCAAGACTTGCTGGTGGAGCTGGTTAAGCTAGTTTAAAAGCCTGGTGATGGTGGGGTCACAAGCACAACTTGCCCATACACACACACACACACACACACACACACACACACACACACACACACACACACACACACAGCGAGCCAGGTTCTGACCTCAAGAGGTGCACTAGTGACTGACGCTAGAGGCTGAGAGCCTCCTTGTTCATATATAAGCTTTTTTCGAGAGAATTAGAGAATGTTAACATGTGTAAGCATGCAGTGATCCCAAAATGGACAGTTAATCAAAATCCCTTCAAGGCAAGACCATCTTGGGAATGCTTCAGGGCAGCTATTTTCTATGGGTGCGAGTTAAATAAAAGTATAGCTGCTATGTATTTGAATGGGAAAAGATAGAAATCTCCAATATGTTGGTCAAGATTACAATCTAATATCATATTTAAATCTTTAAATCATAGTAAAATCTGACAACAGTGGTATCACAAATTGTGCTTCTTTAGCTCAAATCATGTTTAAAAAAACACTGTTTCTTAGGCTGGTCCAGCTAATGTGCATGCACATTATCGAGTTAACTGACAGGCAATGTCTGTATCTGTCACGGTTTGTTTTGAGGAAGAACCCAAACTTAGAGGGACTTACAATGATTAGAGTCTTTATTAATACACAGAGCAAAGAAAAGATTTTAGTTGAATGGTCACCGGTCTAAGCACTTTGGAGATGGTAAATGATCCAATAATGGGTCCCAGTTTATGTGAGGGAAGTCGGAGAGGGATGTCCTGGGATGACAACCAGACCTTTTGTCCGCAAACGTAAACCGGGGTCTTAGAATGATGATGGCCCGCCGACGCTATGTTACGATCACCAGTCTGGAGAAGGGCTTCTCTAGCGATCCTCCAGGTGCATCGGAACCTTTGGATAAACACGTGCACAGAAGTAACAACAGTGTCGGGTCCATGGGAGGGGGATAATGGGGGCTGGTAGCCTAAAAAGCATTTTTATGGCGACAGACCCATAGACGAGACCAATTGGGAATTATGCACATACTCAACCCAGGATAGTTTGGAACTCCAAGTAGACGGCTCCCGAGATGCCACAAAATCAGACCCTCTCCAAATCCTGATTAGCTCGCTCTGCTGAGCTGAAACAAAGCAGCTATTTGGGTTTTGGAACATGGAGTCTGCGGGGACCAGTCGAACAGTGTTTTGGAAGTTCGAATTGTCAGAGGAGCAGAGATCTTACTGATATTCTGAATGAACCAGCAGTAAAATTGGCAGACCATGTCAAGCAGCACATCATTTACGAGTGTCTGGAAGACGGCTGGGCAGTTGGAAAACCAGAAGGGCATGACCAAGTATTCTAAATTCCCAGTAAGGATGTTAAAGGCCATATTCCATTTGTCCCCCTCCCGGATCCGGACCAGGTGGTAAGCAAAGCGATGGTCCAACTTCGTGAAGACAGAAGCTCACTGCAAGAGTTTGAAGGTGGACGACATCGATGGCAAAGGGTAACGATTCTATGCAGGGACACAAAGAGCCGTCTTTCTTCCCCACCCCAGGCAGAAAGGAAACATTTTGAATAATACCTTCCGCTAGAGACTAGCTAATGTATTTCAGCTCCACCGACTCCTTCTACAACACAGAACGTGACTGAACTGGGGAAAGAGCAGAAACAAGACAATGTGACAAACAAAAACAACACAATGACATTACAGAATTCTCAACCCAGTTTAAGAGTGGATTATGAGTTACCAGCCATGGGTGTCCCAAGCAGAGCAGAGGGAGAGTGGATAACATAAAACCTGATCTCCTCTATGTGATTGCCAGATATAGTAAGCTGAAGAGAAGCAGTAATATGGGTTACCATGGTGAGAGGGGTATCACAGAGTGTGCTGGCAGCAATGCATTCATCCAAAGGAGATTGGGGAATGGACCACTGAGCAACCAGTTTAGTGTTCATGAAGTTACCCTCTGCTTCAGAGTCCACAAGGGCAGAAATGGAGTTACAGGTGTCACCATACTCCAACCAGGCCGGAAGGAGATTTATTTTTCCAGAGGATTTATCCAACGCAGTAACACTCACCAGTAACCCCTTTCCTACTGTTGAGCAGTGCCTTTTATTGGACAGGAGGCTGCTGTGTTTTGGTCACCGGTGTTGTTCTTTGGGTGGTAGCCAGGCTCTCCTAATCTACATGCTCTCCTAATCTACATGGGCTCCTCCTCTGAACTGAGCTCATACGATCCATTTGGCATGGTGGTAACACATCCACAGGATGGAGATTTGGATGTTCTCATCGGATGGCAAGACAATTGTCGACCCTGATTGCCATGTCCACCAAATAATCAAGGCGAGAGGGAAGGTCCAACGAATAGATCTCGTCCTTTACCCGGTCAGATGCATGCCTTTCCCATGCAGGAACTGGTCCCACAGTGCTTGCACATTCCAACTGCATGCTGCAGCGAGTGTGCGAAACTCAATGGAATAATCAGAAACAGAGCAGTCACCTTGATGGAAATCTGAAAACTTCCTCACTGCCTCCTTTCTGGAGGAAGAGCAGCATCAATGGTTCCCCACTCACAAGCTCTACTGTTTAGCAGGGTGATGACATAAGTCACTTTGGCTTGTTCTGATGGAAATGCTGATGTTGTAAAGCAAAGATCATTGAGCACGGAGACAGAAAAGACAGACGCGTTTTAGGATCACCAGAGTATGGAGTGGGCTGGTTTATCCGGGGCTCAGAGGATCCAGAAACCCCAACCATAAAGTGTGGCGTAGCAGCTTCAACAGAAATTGTTAGGGCCTTGAAGAAATTTCAGCTATCGCCCAGCCATCTCCTCAATGGCTTGACTTGAGGCAGCAAGCTGTTGATGACCCATTAGCATCCCCTGTGTGATACTGCCGTGTGGAGTGATGCTCCCTCTGCTGGGTCCATGTTTGTCTAGATTGTTCTGTCACAGTTTGTTTTGAGGAAGAACCCAAACACAGAGCGTAGTACTATGATTAGTCTTTATTAACACGCAGAGCAGGGATGGCAATGAAAAGATAAATAAATCCACAGCACTGGTTGCAGTAGGCTATGATGACATGGGCAACAGATGAGGAGATGCTAAGACACAGTGATGAATGGTGATGTGATGATGACTGCAGCGACAGGGTAAGCAATCCACAGGTAAGAAACCGATCAGCGAAGTGACAGTCCCGTAATATAAACACAGAGCAGAGAGAAGAGCGGGGAAACCTGACAGATAATCCACACCAGAACAAATATCTGGGAGAGAACAAAACAAAGACACAAGTTGAACTGGATGGCTAAACTACATGGACAAAACTCACAAAACAATGTGGCGATAGACACGACCCACAAGGGAGAATATAGCAACAGTTGGAGGTGATTGTCTCATGAGTGGCGCACGGAACCGTGACAGTATCTAAAAGAGGATTGGCTCTTTTGTCTGTTAGGCAGGGCTTTTTTTCTACAGCCGCCAGATTGGGTGTTCCAGTTTCTTCTATTTATTTTAAATAGAGTCCACCATGGGCAAAACAAAACAGTATCTGACTTAATCAATACTTTAAGAATTGTGAAAAAATATAATTGCATGAGATTATAAAATGCAATTTTTAAGAAAGATAGCATAAGCACTTCAAATCCAAAAATGCTCTTCATAATTAAGACAAATAAAGTATTTTGACATTTTCAAGTTGAATTTGATTGAGAATACATGGTGGGGGCCAGATACAGATACATTTGGATTGCATTGACATAAAAAATAGGTTATTTGGATATAAATAAGAGATTAATGACTTAAATCTAAATATATAGCTAGATAAAAATGTAATAAAAATAAAGAGGGTTAAAAAAGGTATATTATGGCTCTGTCGTTGTACAAAGCTTGTGCTATGAGCCTTTGCGATCATCTGATTTAGAGCTGCATCTGGTAAAGGGATGAACCAAGAAGATGGTGGCAACCTGATAAAAGCTGCTTGTGTGACTAAGACTTCTGACATGCAGCTTTGTCGCTCTGCTAGGCTGAGTCTCATCTACTTGATACACATTTATTAAAACTGTCTGAACGAGGTTTGAAAATGTCCCATGTCTTTAGCTAAATTGATTTGTTGCTTGACAGATTATTTTGTAAACCTCATTAATTTGCTCCATTTTCATGGGATTTGTTAGACATTTCGGTCCTGAGCGGTGAAAGTGTGTTTCAGATGTGGCCATTAGTGCTCAGGAAAAGTCTATTGTGATGCTGGAGTGGAATCACTGTCATCATGGGGTCTTTCAAAGCATAATTTTATATACTGAATTGCTGCCGATTGCTGCAGTTATTCTAACAGGCAGTTTCTGTAGTGACAGTAACAACCAGTGGGGGGCCTTGGAACTTCAGTCATCTTTAAATCTCCATGTCCATATTTAGAGAGAGAGGGAGAGAGAAAGTATTTGTGTATGTGTGAGAGAAACTGAGAAAGAAAAAAATGGAAAGAAATGAGAAGACAAGGAGGGAGGAGAAAAGGAAGAGGACATTTATGAAAATTAAGTTGGGGGAATACAGGAGATAGGTTGGGTGAAGTTCCTCACAGTATCATACCAAGTTACAGGCAACATCTCAACCAGGTGATAAAGTCAAACCCCTTTATGAATGCAAGAAAAGCCAAACAACCATATTCTCAAATTACATTTGAGACAATCCAGCCTCTTTTCCATACAATGGTATTGTGGAAATTGATGCATTATCTGTGAATAAGAAGATTTAGAGCAGCTTTGCTGAGGATGAATGGAGTCTAAAGGAGATGGATGAAAATGAGTCCACAACAGTGTGTCGCAAACAGCATTGACCTTCAATCTACCAGAAGTGGACCGGTGACCAGGCCTGCAGAGAAAAAGGTGCACCTTTTTCACGAATGTACTTAGTGGCAGCAGTGGTTTGTGTGTATGTTTGTGTAAGCTTAGCAGCTGATTACATTTGGTGCCCTTGGAGGGACCTTAAAACTGAGGGTTAGAGAGCAGTATGAGAGAAATTAAAGGTGAAGTGTGTAATTTTTCCAATATTAAATTACTTTTGATTCTATCCTTGCTCCGTGTGCAGAGACACCTATAATTAAGCTATTTGTAGGTTGATTTCTCCAAAAAGTGTAAACACTACCTCTGTGGCACTTTCAAAATGTTGCTCTGTCAGCGAATGGTGTGAGTTAGGATCTATCTGTTTTTTGACCAGTGGAAGATGGGGAAGTGTTCAAAAAAATTTAACATCACCATTTTTGCAATTTCATTTGGTGAAGCAAGTGGTGCAGAAATTACACCCTTAAACTTTAATTCAAGCTCTAAACTAAATATAAAATCTACTATTTACAGAAGGTATATTCGGCATGCATCAGAGGGATGGTTTAGTTACAAGCTTCTGTCACAGAAATGCGTTTTCTAAATGTGAAATGATTTGAGAGAAGACTGTCCTGCATTCAAAAGATTTTCGCATTTTAGACTCTCAGAAAACGTGAAAATTATTATAAAATTTATTATTTTGGTAATGGCTGTCCATGTACATTATAGTTTCATGGGCTGAGCAGACAACATGCTGCAGGTTTTATTTAACATATAGACATGGTTGGGGAGTAACAGAATACATGTAACGGGAATATGAATTTAAAATTCAAAATATAAGTAACTGTATTCCACTACAATTAAAATTTTAATCATTGGTAAGTAGAATACAGTTACATTCAAAATGTATTTTGATTACTGAAGAGATTGCTTTGCAATTTATTGGAATTTCTTTCATTTAATATTTAGTCCTTTCAGATGGAAAAACGTTGCGTTGTTCCTGTTCCGAGGGAAGGAACAAGATGGAACAAGGGGTCTTACTGGGAGGCCAAATGTACCTATGAACCTGAGAAAAGGCCAATGTCAAGTTGGCAGACATAATTAGCATGCCCCGCCCCAGACATATGGGTATAAAGGGAAGCGGGGCAGTCAGTGCCAGTCAGGATTTTGCAATGAGGAGCCGAAAATAAGGTACGGCCGTTTACAGTGGTAGGTCTTGTGCTGTGGCAGGAGGGACACAACATCTCATTCCTTCCCTTGGGGAACGGAGGTTACAACAGTATCCACAACGTTCCCCTTCTGTCACTCACTCGACATTGTGTTACATAACTAGCATGGGAGCAAGCCCGGCAGCCGCACCTCTTCTTTCACTATGTCTCTCACATAGGATGTGACATAATGCTATGAAATACATCAGGGAAAGCAGTCTTTCCCGGTCCCATTCTTTCAGTGGGAAAAGACCCTGCGGAAGCCACATCCTGCCCAGTCTAGGGGGAGGTAACATGTTGCAAATACACCACAAGGATTGTGAAGCCGTACGTGGGAAATGGCGCGGTGGTAGGTCCAGCCTAATGAGGGGCGACTCTATAAGCATGGCGACCTGGGCAGTAGGGCTGCCCAAGGGAAACACTGGTCCGCCGACATGGGGACTGTACCGTGGGAAATACATCACGAGGAGTTTGCCTGAAATGGGAATTAACCAGTACAGAGCACCTGTGACTCGTAGTGGGTCTGGCCGCGAATTGCTCTGCTGAATTCACCGGCCAGAAGGCTAGGGAGGAGAACATCCAGGGAGCGACGCTTAGTGGCTGACCTGGGAAGAAGGTGCACTGGATCAACTTGATGAAGGGCGCTGTGTGCTAGCGGAACACCTGGTCGGTTGTGCCGTGTTACAGAGTTCTACCGGCTCGGACCTGACAAAACACGAGACGAGACCGACTCAACCCTGAGATTGTAAAATCTGGCAAAGGTATTGGGTGTTGACCAGCCCTCTGCTCTGCTGATGTCTGCTAAGGAGGTGCCATGGGCCAGTGCCCACGAGGATGCCACACTTCTCGTAGAGTGTGCTCGAACCCGCAAGGGGGTGGGCACGGCCTGGGTATGATAAGCTAAGGAAATAGCATCAACGACCCAGTGAGCTAACCTCTGTTTGGAGACATTCCCTTTCCACCGTCCGCCGAAGCAGACAAAAGAGCTGCTCAGAACATCTAGAGCTCTGCGTGCGGTCCAAATAGATACGCAAAGCACATACCAGACACAGCAACGAGAAGGCTGGGTCTGCCTTCTCTCAGGCAGCTTGCTTGCAGGGTCACGACCTGGTCCCTGAAAGGGGTCGTTGGAACCTTGGGCACGTAGCCCAGTCACGGTCTCAGGATAATGTGAGAATGTGCCGGACCGAAATCCAGGCAGGTGTCGCATGCAGGTCCCCAACCCTCTTGATGGAGGCTAACGTGATCAGGAGGGCTGTGTACAGGGAGAGGGCCTTGAGCTCAACTCAATCAAGTGGCTTGAAGGGGGGTCTCTAAAGGCCCAAGAGGACCACAGAGAGATCCCAGGAGGGGGACAGGCTAGGCCGGGGAGGGTTCAATCTCCGGGCGCCTTTCAGGAACCTGATAATCAAGTCGTGCTTACCTAGGGACTTGTCATCTACTGCGTCGTGGTGGGCTGCGATAGCAGCTACATACACCTTCAAGCTGGAGGGGTACAGCCTCCCCTCCAGCCTCTCCTGCAGGAATGAAAGCACTGACTGAACTGTGCACCACTGCGGGTCTTCGGCTCGAGAAGAACACCAATTCGCAAACAAGCGTCACTTTAGGCCGTAAAGTGGCCTGGTGGAGGGAACTCTGGCTTTTTGATCGTGTCTACGACTGCAGGTGGTAGATCCACTAGATCTTCCGCATCCTGGCCAGGGGCCAGATGTGGAGGTTCCAGAGGTCTGGGTGCGGGAGCCAGAGGGTGCCCCGTCCTTGAGATGAAGGCCCTTCCTCAGGGGAATTTTCCAGGGAGGTGCTGTCACGAGGAGCGTAAGATCCGAGAACCAGGACAGGGTGAGCCAGTAAGGGGCCACCAGGATGTCCTATTCCTCGTCCTCCCTGATCTTGCACAGCACCGGAGCGTCCCGAGGCTTGGGTGCTGAGAAAAGACTCAAAGCACTTACCTTGCTCCGTGCACTTTTATGAGTGGGAACTCAAACTTTTTTAGAGGAAATAAACTCTTTTTAGGAGGAGAAACACTCTTTCAGGCAATGAAAGCGCTGTCGATGCGCCCAGGGGCGTGGACTGCGCAGCGTGCAGAGAGAGAACGCCAGCTGGAAATGCGCCGTAGATCCAACAGCAATGCTTATCCCCAGTAGAGGTGAGTGAAACAATGGTGAACTCAGCTTGCTGTTGCACAACCGTTCGGCTCCGAAGAAACATTCTGACTGGCACTTGCTGCCACGCTTCCCTTTATACCCATATGTCCGGGGCTGGGCATGCAAATTCTGTCTGCCAACTTGACATTGGCCTTTTCTCAGGTTCATAGGTACGTTTGGCGTCCCAGGAAGACCCCTTGTGTCACTTCATTGGACACAACGTTGAGTGGGTGACAGAAGGGGAACATTTATACATGTAAATGAAGTGATCCAAAGTGCATTTGAACAGCAGTGAAACACTTTCTTATGATGTGTTACATTCATATGAGCAGACAGAGAAGAATGTTTTGAGCAGAAGAAATAGAAATAAACCTTGTGTAAATTGTCAGCTTTACGCTAAGCTAAAATACAATTTCTAGCCATTTTACATCACGATCATATTTTTTTTATCAAGAAAATTAATGTTGGATCATAATACATTTTTTCTTGTGAGACCTTTGATATTAGGGCAAAAATCTTATTCTTGATAATCATTTTTGTATTGTTTCATGTAAAAATATAAAATAATCCTTAATACGAGATCAATTTGATTAATCTTGTTTTAGAAACAACACTGCATAAGATATTTATGTTTTACAGAGAATGTATTTTTAACATGTGTATTTTGTCTTATTGTACCGGCAGAGTTTTTATAGTCAAAACAAGTGAAAAAATCTACCAGCACTGAAGAAGTAATCCAAAGTATTTAGAATACATTACTGACCTTGTGTAATCTAATAAAATATGTTACAAATGACATTTTACAGCATGTATTCTGTAATCTGTAGTGGAATACATTTCTAAAGTAACCCTCCCAACCCTGCATATAGACCTCATTTACACCTGGTATTAAGATGCATTTTGGGTGATCTGATCACATGTGGTCAGTGCTAAACACGGGTATAAAATGCTTTGTGATTGGAACATATAAACAACACATGAAAGTGGTCAAAAATGCACGTGACCACATCACACCACAACTCTAATCCATCAGGACATACCATCAGTATCACCCCTCAACTGTCAATCAATCACTGTGCTAAGACAAGACTTTAAACTTTGTCGGTTACCACCGGCATTAAAAGAAAATAATTGTCCTATCGGCAAATTACAAAGATTTGCAGATACATAAGCACAAGAACTTGATGGATTCATCAGTGTGTTTGATATCAACACAGATGGTAAGTATGAAGATCTGAAACTCCTTTAATATAGGTTATCCATAAAACTAACAGATACATTTGCTTGAAATGTTGCATTTGTGCTTATATTACATTTCAGATGCATCTGGGAGAAACAGGACGTCAGTTTTATTCTGACTTTCTTTGTCTTTTATGACTTTGTTGCTCTTTAAAATGATATTTCACCCAAAAAATACAATTCTCTCATCATTTACTCACCCATATGATATCCCAGGTGTGTATTGCTTTCTTTCTTCAGCAGAACACATTAGAAGAAAAGTAGAAACATATCTTAGCTCAGTAGGTCCTTAAAATGGAA